>NW_024835607.1:0-1251 GCF_019175285.1 Sceloporus undulatus
TAAAGGGATACCTTTACTGGGTCAACCAAAATGAACATTATAGATGTTGCACGCTCTCAAAGCTCCTCTGGCCTCTTCTTCAGGCAAAGGTGTTAAAAATGATACAGGAGAAAGTTCTTGAGCAAATGCTGGGCTATGACTAACATCATCTTGCTTGCTTGCTTTCCAGCTTTCTCTCTCTTTCTACTATTCATAGATTGGAATAGGGTCTATGCACCATAGGATCGATACACCATATACACATATAATAGATGGTGGCCGCCATTCAAAATAGATAGCAAGATGTCTCTCTGACGCCTTGGCCAAGGTCAACAGTTGGCCTACCAATTCTGGTTCCCTGAACACTTGAGTGATGCATGTGTTTCCAATATACGCATTTTACTTTTTCCATGCACTTAACATTTTTGGCATCTGCTAAACAACAACAGCCATGAAGAGGCCTGCAGGTCCATTATGGAGCCGGGGGACTCTTGTATTCCTCAGTAGCCACTTTGGGCTCCACTGAGATGCTTGCCTCGGCCTCTGGCAAGATATTTCTGCTGCTAAGATGGTGCCAAGAGGGACGGATAATTCAGGGAGAAAAGATTTCCGCCTCTCGCCCTCCTCCCTCCTGGTTGCGGAGTACGTCAGCAGAACCACTTGCGCTGGATAAAAAAGACATGTAAATAGACAAAAGCACAGCAACTACAATTACAACGCGGCCGTGGCTTTTATTTATTTTTTATTTTTCGCTTTTCTTTTCTGGGAAGATAACCAGGCTTTCAAGGCATTGAGCCGGGAGCGATCGGACTGTGTACAGAAACAAATCTCCACAGCAATTCAAAAACATTAAAGTTACACAACAGGCTGTAAAATGGGGATGATCCATACTGCAAACTAAAGACTCAGTTAATCTCTTCATTGATGCAGCAATGAGCAACAATTTGCAAATATTCACCTAAAAGGAATGAAGAGAGGCTAAAAGGGCAACTCACAGGACAGCTGCATCAATTGTGATATTCATGGAAGTGCAAAGACGTCACAATCTTCTTTCAGTTTTCTACTGGTTTTGCTCAGTTTGAATTAGGGTTGCCGGTTCAGAATCGTCTCAGACCATGAGGTTTCTGGGCCCTGGTCTCTTGATTTAGGACAAAGAATAACTATATTAATAATACAGTTGGCTCCCCGTATCCATGGATTCTTCATCCATGGATTCAGACATCCACGGCTAGAAAATATCCAAATATATATTGTTTGTTGTTGTGTGCCTTC
>NW_024835608.1:0-1251 GCF_019175285.1 Sceloporus undulatus
AATGCAGCAAAGTACCTGCTTTGCCACCTGTCCTGGAGATAACTTATCTTGGCTGAAGAGCTGGAAACCTCACCTTCTTAACTGTATATTTTAAGCAGGTGCACCGTGATGCGTAAGCCAGCCTTTGTATAGCTACTGCATAGATCAATTAAGCTACAACTAGAATTGCTGTTAGGGTTTCAGTTTCTTTGGGAATGGGTGACAATTGCATTGCGTGAACCACAACAGAGCAGTACTAATTGCAAGACACACAAAGTGAACATGATAGGGTAGGGATAGGTAGTGGTAGAGTGGTGGTCCCCTTCCAAGGCCTCCTAAGAAGCAAATGCAGACCCCTGGCTTCCCATATTTGTCTACCCCTATGTTCAGGTATGGCTTCTGGGGGTTTAGGGAGTAAAGTGAAGGGGGCCATGTTGCAGCCTGGCCTACACTCCAGGGCCGGTGGTTGCTTTCACTGTCTTGCTCCATGCCTGATTCACTTCCACGCATCTTTGTCCTGACGCACCGTACAGTGAAAACCTTGCAGATATTTCAAATGACATCTCCATGGCTGTACTATGCAACAGCGTGAGTGTGAAATGAGAGTATCTATTGAACCAAATAAACATTATCGTTGAACTGGGTGGGAAGAGGGTTATAAATGGGAACAAGCCATTGTCGGTAGCGCTCGGCTCATTCGGCTCACCTTAATTAAACCTCAGCAGACTAATATGAGGGTTATGACAGCCGTTCCCTGACAATTGTTCATCACACAAAACAATGTTGTGCACAATGCAGTGTCATTAATTATTGGGTTCTTATCCTGGATAAAAGAGAGGAACTTCACCAAACCCATCATTTACCTTTGGTGTGCCTGCCTGTTAGCAGCTATTTTACAAAGACCACTTCAGCTTTAATAAATCCAAGGCTAAGACAGCTCTTAATTTTCCAGTTGGTTACACATATTCTTAATTAAAGCCAAATTCTGTGGAAATTGGTTCACTGGCCCCCATTTACTGACAGCCTGCTGTCAATCAAATTCAGACAAGTACTTGAACAACGTAGAGAAAGGCATTCTCAGACTTAGCTAACCTGGTTTGTTCCAGGTATTGGCAGATGTGTATGGCTGCTGTTATCCAAAACATCTGGGCAAGGTTGCATTAACCAATGGCTGTTAGGTTTAAGGGTGCCAGATGTTTGTTTTCTATTTCTCTTACTGATTATTATAGCAGTTCTCTTTGTCTCTGCACTCAAGTTTCTAAACAGTTGCAT
>NW_024835609.1:0-1251 GCF_019175285.1 Sceloporus undulatus
GGTTTGCCATTGCCATCCCCTGATGCTGAAAGCATATGAATCTCATAGAATCATAGAGTTGGAAGAGACCGCAAGGGCCATCCAGTCCAACCCCCTGCCATGCAGGAAATCTAAATCAAAGCATCCCCGACAAACGGCCATCCAGCCTCTATTTAAACACCTCCAAGGAAGGAGATTCCACTACCCTCCAGGGGAGTTTGTTCCACTGTCGAACAGCACTTACTGTCAAAAAGTTCCTCCTAATGTTGAGGTGGAATCTCTTTTCCTGGAGCTTGTATCCATTGGTCCAGGTCCTAGTCTCTGGAGCAGCAGAAAACAAGCTTGCTCCCTCCTCAATATGACATCCCTTCAACTATTTAAACAGGGCCATCATATCACCTCTTAACCTTCTCCTCTCCAGGCTAAACATCCCCAGCTCCCTAAGTCGTTCCTCATGAGACATGGTTTCCAGACGCTTCACCATTTTGGTCGCCCTCCTTTGGACACGCTCATTTCTCAACATCCTTTTTAAATTGTGGTGCCCAGAACTGGACACAATATTCCAGGTGGGGCCTGACCAGAGCAGAATAGAGTGGGACTATTACTTCCCTTGATCTAGACACTATACTTCTATTGATGCAGCCTAAAATTGCATTGGGCTTCTTAGCTGCTGCATCGCACTGTTGACTCATGTTCAATTTGTGGTCTACTTGGACTCCCAGATCCCTTTCACACATAATTTAATTCAGCCAGGTGTCACCCATCCTATATCTGTTCGTTTGCTGCCTTTGCAAGTTTTTTTGCCTCCCACTTTTGGATCCTTGCACTGTTTGTCTTGTTCCCTCTATGACAGTTTGACTATTTTCCCCACCCTTTTGCCTTCCAGAATACTATCTCCCTCCCCCAAATAACTCAGTTTAAAGCCCTCCTGATCAAATTTTTGAGACTATTGGCAAAAATGTTTTAGCCAACTGTCATGAGATGCAACCCATCCCTTGCCAGAAGTCCCTCCTCATGGAACCTCAGACCATGATCCAAAAATCCAAATCGTTCTTGGCGGCACCATCTGCAGAGCCAGTTATTCACCTCTGCTATTTTCCTCTCCCTTCCTGGACCATGCCCCTTGACTGGGAGAAGAGATGAGATGACAACCTGTTCATCCATCTCTTTCAACTTCCTACCCAAAGCCTCATAATCCCTTATGATATTCTGAAGGCTGTGCCTTGCAGTATCATTGGTTCCCACATGAACCAAAAGAAAGGGGTAATGGTC
>NW_024835610.1:0-1251 GCF_019175285.1 Sceloporus undulatus
ATGTCTTAAGCTTTGAAGAAATAGTTGTGATTGCATTAATGCCCTAAAATCAGAATGTTGTTCCAGAGACGACTGTCCCATCCGGCGTTGTACACTGAGGCTACAATCCCATGAACACTCATCTAGCAAATATGAATAAGTTCTAGTTAACATGATAGGTATGATTTATGCCTGCATAAGGTTGCACTTCACATGCTTTTTGCATTTATATTCCATCTACCACTCTTCTTCCTCAGACATCCCAGATAGTTTTCTGTGCAAGTACTAGCCAGATTTGCCTAGCATCAAAAACATAAATGTGAGGTCAATTTTTGACAGAAGCATCTAGCATTTCTCATGTCAATGAATGTCAATGCAGAGCAATGCATCCAGATTTTAAACTAGGTTTAGAAAAAGTTATCCAAGGTGCTAATCTCTACCCCCCAAAATAGGTTCAGCACCTTGGATACCACTTTAAAACTAACCAAAACCTGGAGACGTTTCACTTCCCTGCTGACATGGGATGCACAAATAACATTCTCTGGACATATACTGTAAAACAGATGAAGGCAACCTTTGCCTCCAACTCCAGATGTTTTGACCTACAACGTCTATTAACACAACCTAGATGGCCAGTGGTAAAGGCCTAGAGAAGTTGTAATCTAAAAGTTTCCCCCACTCTTATTGTGAAACACATCACAGTTAGTGTATCTGTTAGTTGGACTAATGGTTGTTTAGAGTGTCACAGTTCTATTCCCGAATGTTTTGTGTTTTGCAGAAATGGGCACACTTGAAAGCAAGCAGAGGAAGGGAAATGTGTTTTAACAGAGATACTAGTAATGTTCTGTTTGGTTTGCATAAGGATAGTCACCTACCTTGGAATTATAACTAGTGCCACTAGAGAATGATTTGACAATCTGTTACTTTAGCATATCAGTTTTAATTACAGCAATAACATTGGTCTTAAAGGCCACTATAATACCAGCTGGCTGCTGATTGTTACTTTCATAAATATATTTAAACTTAAGACACCTATTCCAAATATTCTAAATGTGGTGCTTCCAAAGGATCAGCATTACCATGCCAAGCTGTGCTGTGCCATACTGCCATCTTCACTGCCAAATCAACCAGCCCTTTAAAAGATTTTGATTAATCTCCTGCATAATTGAAAACATGCATTGGGAGGTGTTAACACATTTCTATTATTTTAAAAACTAGTTATAGCTATAGCTCCCAAAAAGAAATACTTATTTTTGACATGTTAAAGGTAAG
>NW_024835611.1:0-1251 GCF_019175285.1 Sceloporus undulatus
GATCAGAGCAAGCTGTTTGCGCTGCACTGATAAGCTCCGTGAGTAACTCCTCCTGTGTTTTGATTAAGCCCGAAAGGGGTCAGCTGTGCATACTCAGAAGGACTGTGTCAATTGAGTCACTGCACAAGTTAAAATGGAGATTTTGAAGTTTAGTAAATTGAATAGAACCAACTACGCCACATGGAAGATTTATGCCCAGTCATTACTTGTAAAGGAAAGCTTGTGGGCAACTGTTGAAGCCGGGCTGCCAGCCGCAGCAAGTGCAGCCACGAAAGAGAAAGATAACAAAGCTAACGCCTGTCTTTATTTAATGTTGGAGGAAGACTTGATTAATGACGTTAGAGATAAGGAAACCGCGAAAGATGTGTGGGAAACACTTCAAAGACTACACACTCCTTCGACTGCCTTTGCAAAAATGCTATGGTCTAAGAGAATTTATAGACAGAAGATGGCAAAAGGGCAGTGTGTGATAGAACATTTAAAAACTATGCAAAACTTGTTTGTGCAGGCTGAGCTAAGAGGAGTGGAAATAAGGAGAACAACAATGTTATATATTGATTGAGTCCCTAGATCCTACTTGGAGCAACATTTCCAATGCATTGCAAAACCTACCGGCAGAGGAACTAACGAGAGACTTAGTTGTGGCCAGGATTCTGGAAGAAAACCAGAGGAGGTTGTCTGAGAGGAATGACGCAGCAGCTTCCAAGAGTGTGCCAAGTGAGCAAGCCAAGCCTGATGTGCGTGGGATGGACCAGGCAGCTTCCTCGAGGGAGCAACGGAGATGTTTCTATTGCAAGAAGATTGGACATCTGCAGAGGAATTGTAATCTTTTGGCTGCTGATAGAAGCAAGCAAAAGAGCAGATGGCAACCACAGCACGGCCAGAGGCAGAAGCAGTCCAAGCCGCCATTTTTGAAGGACAATAGAAATAATAATAAGATGTTTGCGACCATGATTAAGGAAAGACAAAAAGCAAACTCCAAATGGCTTGTAGATTCAGGAGCCTCGACCTCCATGTGTAATAACATTAATCTAATTAGTGATAAGAAGCAATCAAATGTAAATTCAATTGTTTTGGCTGACGGAAATGAGCTCACCACTGTAAATCAAATGGGAACAGTTTACATTCCAGGGCTGAAAGAAAACTTTAATGATGTTTTGCATGTGAAAGAATTAGAAAACAATTTGTTATCAGTGAGCAGATTAACAGACAGAGACTACATAGTCACATTTGAAAAGAACTTGTGTAAAA
>NW_024835612.1:0-1251 GCF_019175285.1 Sceloporus undulatus
GGAATCCCCGTCAAAAAGGCTGAGAATGCAGCTACCGCCCTAGTTGCATGGGCTCTAACCCGACCTGGTGGAGGCTTTCCAGCCAGTTCGTAGCAGAGGTGGATGGTGCTGGCCACCCACTTGGAGAACCTCTGCGGTGGGTGACACCGGCAGCCCCTTCTTGGCTTCGGAGTAGCACACAAAAAGTCTCTCCGAATGCCTGGAAGCAGATGTCCTGTCCAGATAGAATGCCAGCGCCCTGCGGACATCCAGGGCATGGAGCTGACGCTCAGAGTCTGTGATCGGATTGGGAGCCAGAGTTGGTAAAACAATGTCCTGGTTGATGTGAAAGGCAGACACCACCTTTGGCAAGAAAGTGATGTCCGTACAGAGCACCACCTTGTCCTTATGGAAACAGAGGAAGGGCTGGTCCACCCTCAGGGCACACAGCCCGGCGGGCTGACGTGATAGCTACCAGGAAGGCTGTTTTCCAAGTCAGGAGTCTCAGGTCCGTGGTAGCTAAGGGCTCAAACGGTTTAGACACCAGCTGTGCCAGGACGGTGTCTAGACTCCACTGAGGTGAAGGATCTGCAACCGGTGGATGCAAATTGTTGAATCCCTTAAGGAACCTCTTTATGAGAGGGTCCCCAAACAGAGAAAGTTTGTCTCGGAACAAATAATGGGATGAGATGGCAGAAAGGTAACACTTGATAGAACTCAAGGAGAGACCCGCTTCTGCCAGTGACATAAGAAAGTCCAGGACGACTGGGATGGAGACACGGGATGGTGGAATATCCTTTGTCTGTAGGAAGGCAAGGAACTTATCCCATTTGTAGGCATAGGACCTTTGTGTAGATGGTCTCTGTGCTGCTTTGATGATATCCCGAACACCGGGTGGAAGCGTGTTCAGGACCGAATCCTCCATGCCACCAATGGGAGAGACTGCATCTCGGGATGGTGGACTTGCCCGTCGTGTAGCGAAAGCAGGTCGGGCCGGTGTTCTAATCGGAGATGGTCCTTTGCTCGCTGTAGGAGAGGGGCGAACCACGGCTGTCTGGGCCACCACGGAGTTATCAAAATTGCGTCTGTGTGGTCCGACAACATCTTCGAGATCACCCGTGTGATCAGAGGAAATGGAGGAAAGGCATACAGGAGGCCTTGAGTCCACTTGATTTGGAAGGCATCCCCTTCCGACCCGGGCTCTCCGTACCGTGAGCAAAACCTCGGTACGTGGGCATTTAGCCGGGAGGCGAACAAGTCCAGGAGAGGGGG
>NW_024835613.1:0-1251 GCF_019175285.1 Sceloporus undulatus
AAATTTGAATTAGGGGGAATTCTACAAGAAATTATGAATAATGCCCTAGAAGATAATATACCAACCTCTTGGAAAGAAGCAGAAATTATAATGTTGCCTAAAGAGGGGAAAGATATCTTGGAACCCAAGAATTACCACCCTATTTCACTTCTGAACAACAATTATAAAATTTTTGCCACCATATTAGCTAATCGTCTGAAATATTGCCTCAAAAACTTGATTGATAAAGATCAGAGAGGATTCCTTCCAAACAGATTCATGAGAGACAACTCGAGACTACTCCTAAATATCCTGGAATATTACGAGAGGCATAATGACAAACAAATGGGAATAATGTTCATTGATCTGGAAAAAGCATTCGATTCAGTTAAATGGGGTACGTTAATAAAAACTTTAGATAAAATCCAAGCTGGATCTAAATTTATTAATTGGATAACAAGAATTTATGAAAACCAGAAAGCTCAAATTAGAATTAATGGAGAAAAATAAAACTGTATAGATATTAGAAAGGGCACTAGACAAGGCTGTCCACTTTCTCCCCTTTTATTCTTATTAATAATGGAATTATTATTGAAAGAAATTAAGAATAATGATCATATAAAAGGGATTAAGATTAAGAATCAAACTTATAAAACCAGAGCCTTTGCAGACGACCTGATTTTCTTTCTTGAAGATCCAATTGAAAGTATAGGTCCGACTATGGAGATTTTAGGGAAATTTGGAACAATGACAGGATGTAATATTAACAAATCAAATCGGCCTTCCTAACTAAAAACATGAATCTTAAAGAACAAAAACAACTAGAGGATAAATCAGGTATTAAAATAGAAAAGAAGGTGAAATATTTCGGACTAGAGATTTCAAATAAAACGAATTGTTTATTTGAAAACAATTATAAGAAAATCTGGGCAAAAATTAAACAGGATTTGCTCAAATGGAACAAACTAAATCTTACCATAACTGGTAGAATTGCCTGTATTAAAATGATGGTGTTACCTCAAATTTTATTTTTGTTTCAAATGCTTCCTATCATTTTAACAGAAAAACCCTTCAAAGAATGGGACAAGGATTTGACACAATTTATTTGGAAGGGCAGGAAACCCAGAATAAAGTTTAAATCACTACAGGACTCTAAAGATAAAGGGGGTTTGCGCTTACCAAATTTTAAACTGTATTTTGAGGAATGCGGGCTAATGTGGCTTAGAGTAGTGATTGGAGAAACCCATGTTTTTTTTCTCGGTCAGAGAAACT
>NW_024835614.1:0-1251 GCF_019175285.1 Sceloporus undulatus
ACAAATGTTGCAAGATGACAGTTGAAGAATATTAGGGACAGGCAAGCCCTGCTGACCACTGTCTTGATCAGTTAATAATTAGTAGTGTTCTTGATTTTTCTTGGAGAATGCATGGAAGAAAATGAACTTTTCACCCCAAAGGTTCTCTCTTGAATTGTTTTGTTGGTGTATGCATGCAATGGTAACTCACACCTCAGCATTATCACTATGTCTCTGGGAGCTGTAGAGTGATTTCAATAGTGTGTGTACCTCAGTTGATGGAAATGGTGCAGCTATGGTTAGGGTTGAGAACTGACTTCTGGTTTGTTTCTAAGCACAGTTCAATGTGCTGGTCAACACTTTTTAAAAAATGATTTCGTTGAGCAAACAAAAACATAGTCCATAACAACAAACAGTACAAGTGATACAAAGCTTTTGGGTGTGGAAGTATACTTCTACAGGAAAAGACAATCAACCATTATATTTGGATTGCTGCAGTTAGAATATACAATCATGTAAAAGCTTATTAACGGGTGTCTCTGGACGTGAATCTGGGAAGACAAGATGAGAACAGTTTTAAAGCTGTAAGTAGTTAAAGAACTGTAGCCTAAGTCTCCTGTCAGCCCATGTTCCATCCCAGACTGGAACAAATGGACTATTTTTTGCTTAAGGTTGGAGGGCATTATAGCAGGTAAATGTGGAAATCATTGTTTTTCCAGGTAGCATTAGTTCGTTCATATATAGACATATGATCCAGTGTCCACCAGTGACTTCGTTATTATTGCGTTCTAATAGTTCAAATGATCTATATACTTCTTCCTCCACTCACCAAACCCCAACTTTCTTCATCCACCTGGTTTGGGCATGTTTCCAGCATTTTACGGAAGGAAGTTTCATCCATCAATGACAGCCACATGTTTCTGTTCACCAACCTATGAAAGTTAACCTGTAGAACTGAGTTCTTGGGCAGCCAACCACTGAAGCGTGTGTCTGTATCAGTTTCTGCTGTATATGAATATCTCATTTCATGAGACATCCTGGCTTTAACAAATTATAAACCACTCTTGGAAGAAAGGCAGTTCAAGGCAGTAAATCTAGGACAATCAAAGTGTTGTTTCTTTAATATTAGCATGAAGGCAAGCAGTAACTACTCCAAGCAAAGAAAGCTAATAGGGTTGTTCCTTACCATAGCCAGTAATTTGTGAAAGGATGTGATGGCATCCCATGCTTTATAGGTATTTATTTATGTCAGAAATATCTTGGAGCAGGAAG
>NW_024835615.1:0-1251 GCF_019175285.1 Sceloporus undulatus
TATCTGGCTGTCTGACAATATTTGATGTGATGTGATTTGTTTGATATTTGATGTTTTTAATCTGTTTTTTCCTTTCTATATGGTAATTTTATCTATTCCTCTTTTAATTGTTATTATCTTAGAATGTATGCCTTGGGCAGGCTTTTATTTACTCCTAATTTTACCGACTTTGTACAGCGCTGTGTATAATTACAGCGCTATAGAAATAAAGTTTAATAATAATAATAAATAATAATAAAGTAAACAGTTTGACTACCAGTCCTGAAAAACACCAAAATTAAGACCCAGCAAAATGCAAATGAAAACCACACAGGATCAAGGTTTTTTCCCAGCAGACAATGGGATCACTAATTAAGCAGACTCAGATCTGCTTTGTATATCCTCCCGTCCTGAGCTCTTGCCATTCAACAACAGAACAATACACAGATTAACCTGTAAATCAATCCTCCCAACCTAGAGTCACACAGCCTTCTATTCTTAGCCAAGAACGTTTAAAATTAACTGACAAATAAAACAATCAATCAATCAATCAATATATATATATATATCCCCCACTTACTTTCATTCCAGCATTCTCTGAAGATGCCAGCCACAGATGCTGGCGAAACATCAGGAATCAGCTCTTCTAGTACCTGGCCACATAGCCTGACAAACTCACAACAGACTATAGAGTTATGGTACCATTGATACTAGAGGTAATATATAATGATAGCATATTCCATAGTTTTATGTCCTGCATCTGCCATTTTTTACTTTAATCAGAAAACTCAGGATGCTAATAGGAGAGGGAGATTTTTTTTTTTTTTTTAGAAAACTCCCTTTTTAGATTAATCAAGTCAGGTGGTAAGACATAGACAAGGGGAACAGCAGTGATGGAGTGTGTGGTCTTGTTCATTCTTAACTGCTGAAGTGTGTGGCTTAGCAAGCTGGGAACTGAGTATGTGAACTTGACTGTGATGGATAGATCTGAAGAGCTGGTGACATTGTTTTCAGAAAGATGTAATCAATAAATCATTTAGAAGAGTTTGTGAATAGTTGTAAATTAGGGATTCTATAGCTATTTGGATTCCTGTGTAGACTTATAACTTTGATCCCTTTGTGAAATTTGGCTTGGAGATAGTTTTGTATATTTTTGTGTGTATTGTATGTTTATTATAAAAATAAACTTTGTAATAAAAAAAGCAACTGTTTTGGAAAGTAGTCCTCTATTCTTAGCCAAGAACGTTTAAAATTAACTGACAAATAAAACAA
>NW_024835616.1:0-1251 GCF_019175285.1 Sceloporus undulatus
CTTTGTTGAAGTGACAGCCACAGCATCTTTTCCTTTAGGTTGAAGAAGGGTAAAAACGTCTACATAGCAACCCTTCAGGATATTCTTGCGCACCTTCTTCGATAAATGTGCGCCAGGTGGACGCTCTCCAGGAGAGCAAACAGGAAAATCCGCTGCACGCGGATCCACCCACACACCTTGAAGACCTGGGCGCCAAGCCCTCTTTTTGATGGCCCACTTGGGCAAACCAGGAATCAAAGCATGCTCAACCCAAAAACCGTCCCTCCCAAAAGGCACCCCATGATGATCTCCACCTTCCACAGCAGGCTGAAGAACTCCCTCTCGACGCGCTCTGTGACGTCTCCTCTTGGCCTTGCGTTTTCGTTTCTTCTCCTTTCGACGCTCAGCTGATGACGTGGAGGACGAACTCGAGCTCGATGAGCTGGACGAACTGGACACCTGCCAGACGCGATGTCGCGATGAAGGAACCGATGAGCTGGAGCCTTGACCGCCCGAAGATGTTGATGCAGTAACCGACGATCTGGGAACATGACATCCGGATAACTGAGGCTCAGGTGTCGCCGATGCCGAAGAGCTGGCAAGCTGGCTAGAGGTAGTAGCTTTCTGGATGAGCTCAGCGATGGATCTTGACAGTACAGCCAAAGATTCGCCAGACAAACCAGTAGCCCCATCAGGCTGCGTCAATGTGTCCCCAGGTGGTCTAGATGGAGGCCGATGCCTTTCCCCAGACCCACTGCTAGAGCTGGGAGAAATGTCTCTGGGACCTGTCCCAACATTTGGAGGGACCGACAATCTGAGCCTCTGCACAGCTCCTGAGCTCTGGCCCCTGCCAGTCCTGGACTTCTTAGGAGGCATTATTAAATAAAGAACAGAGGCACAAAACAAGCAATGTCCTGGAGTGCAAACAAAAGAACAAAACTTGGAAGCAGTCTCCTAATCAAGCAAAGCCTGGCAATTGTAGCACAGAGGAGAGTGCCTCAAAATGATTCTAAATGGCGGACTTTTTTCCCGCCAAAACAAAATGGCGGATTTTCCCGCCAAAACAAAATGGCGGATTTCCCCACCAAAAGCAAAGCAGGCGCGCCAAAATCCCCCCGAGGGGGAAGAAAAGATGGCCACCGCGCCCGCAGGCCAGGCCTAAACCGGCCACAAGGACCCCCACTGGGTCCGTCGGTGACGGAGCCGCGGACCGGGGCGAATGCCCCCAGTGGAACGGGGATGGGGGGAGGACCAACCGCCCCCCACCACACC
>NW_024835617.1:0-1251 GCF_019175285.1 Sceloporus undulatus
TTTTTTGCACCTGGGGAAGAAAATCACACAAGCAACTCTCCAAGCTCGCTGGTAGCGAGTAAACAATGAATAATAAAGAATTTGCAATTTGACACCCTTTCATGACACCCTAGATTCAGTAGCATCACTAGGGTTGGTGTCACCTGGTGCAGTAACTCATGTTGCCTCCCCATTGACCTCCCTTTGCTACATCGTACAGAATTGTTACTAACTTTTTTTTTGTACTAATGTAACTCAGTCGTAATTCTTGTATATCACTGAATGTTATTAAATCAAAATTATACCTTTAAATTACAATGTCATATGCATAGCCTCAACGCACTTACATCTACATAGTTTCATGTGTTTGAAGTGAAAACCTGGTAAAGAGATGTTTTGAAATAAAAAAAGAATAATTTAATTAAAAATATATATTTTAATATTTTAAATTTCATTTCTTAAAAAGATCAAACCCCTGGGGTGTCTTCTTTTTCATCCCACTGAGCCTCACCCAGCTCACACTATCTCTTAAGCGTTTTAATGGGACACAGGCAAATGCCACAGCCGATTTCTGGCAAAAGGGAGATGTTTGAGGAACAAGCGTGTCACCGTCCCTTAGGGGGTCACCTGGTGCAGTCTGTACCCCTCCCTGCACCTCCTTAGTGATGCCACTGCCTAGATCAGCTGCCTCAGGCAGCTGTTCCAGTCTACTTGATTGTTACTTCCATTTGTGGCTGGGATGGTAGTCCTTGAAATTAATCACTCCTGGAGGCCCACAGAGTGTTCTTGTCCCCATTTTTGAGGGGTTCACAGTTTGCACACCTTTGTCATAATGGTAGGGTTGTTGGAGATGCTCTGAAGTTGGGCCTGAGAAGCTGGGCCAGAATGGGCACAACTTGCCTCCTTTTAGTAAGGCCCAATAGTGGATTAGTGACTCTGGAGAGGTCCAATCTAAGATCTACCAAACAGGGAGGCCTTTATCAGCCAACCAAAATGTAGACTATACATGTCCTCTGCCTGACAAAGGCCTCACAAGGATGAAGACATTGGATTGCAAAGGAAGTGTATTTGTTGTGATGCAAATACATGTTAAATTTCCTGGACCTTGAGAATCTCCCAGTTGCCACTTGGCCAGGAAGAGGAGGTGCCAGCCTGCAAGACATTGCCCCTCCATACCATCTTAACCAGTGTTGCCAAAAAGCCTTGAGGGTATCCCCCGGAATGTTTTACCAAAATCCCTGGAATTCCCCAATAATTACTGGAATATTCAGT
>NW_024835618.1:0-1251 GCF_019175285.1 Sceloporus undulatus
CAAGATTTGTAGCCAAATCTTCTTGCTTAATTTTCTACTGGTTAATACCATGAATTGTTTTTTCCTTTAGACGCACAATTCAAGTTCTTTCCAGGTCTGATAGTTTTCTAAATTGCTCGTGTTCTTCTAGTCTTCTGAACCTTTTCCCCCTGAGCCACAACAAAACACAAAAAACACAGATTTTGAGATAGAATTTATCAACCATTGACAACCTGTAGCCAAGGGTCCGTAGGGGAATTTTATTATTATTGTTATTAGCTCAAATATTGCAAGAGGGGCTGGCTACAAGAGCCCACCGAAATCGCCCTCCCGATATGTATACGGAGTAGACCAGGGGATCCCAATAAATAAAGCTGAGACGGATATTAATAACTAGATGTCTAATTTATTGAAACAGGGGAAAAACACATGCGTTGCACATACACTCACACACACACTCAGGACTCAGGAAAATTAGGGTTGGAAAATGGGAACAGATTTCAGGGGTTACTAATGGAAATGCTTACCAGAAGGTAGATTCCCTCCGGGAAGCGAATGGGGTGATGGACAGTGAGACAAGTCTGCTCTGCAACCTGGGTTTGAGCAGAAATGCCGGCTACCAAAACAGAGGTCTGACTGACGTGGAGCAAGTAGACCTTGAAAATGGCGCGCTGAGCAGCCAAAGTGGGGACTTTTTATAGGCCAAATCTGGCCTGAGGCAAAGAGGCTGTCTTGGCCGAAACAAAGGTGTTCTAAAGATTTTCTATTCACCTGGATGTCTGCTTTAGATAGTATAAAGGGCTTATGCCACTCGGACAATAGGTTCGAGGAGGAGGTTGATAGCTTCAGGGAAGGCAATCCTTTTACTCTTCCCAGCCTTGAGATAATCCCTTCATGCGACTTCCCTGGACCCCCTGAGATGTTAATATGGGAACTCCCTTAGGGGAGGTGTACATGTCCTCTCGCTTTGCCAGTAATGGTGGACAGGCTTGGAGTCTGGCCAGGGGTCATCCAAGGGTTATCATTGATTCCAAAATTTATATTGCAGCATGGGTAACACAATGTATGGTTCACTTTGGAGGTATGCTGTTTAAATGACGTATGGGTACTAAGAGCCCGGAAGTTGTGCCAAAGCCATGATCCAGTCCTAAGGAACAGAGTGCAGCTTTGGCGCAGCTTCCGGACTCTTAGTACGCATGCATTATTTAAACAAGGATGGCAGCTTTAAATTTTAGGCTCAAGGGTAATATTTTTAATGGGGCATAGGTTTTT
>NW_024835619.1:0-1251 GCF_019175285.1 Sceloporus undulatus
AAATATTATATATATATGTGTGTGTGTGTGTATAATATATATTATTATATTATATTATTATATCTTTAATATATATATATATATTATGTATAAATATTATATATATATAATATTATTATGTATAAATATATATAAATATATAAATTTACATAATATATTATTAAATGTAATATTATACATAAATATATAAATGTATATTGTAGATAAATATGTAATACATATTTATAACATATATTATATATAAATATTAAATATAAATATAAATGTATATATTTATAAATATACAAATATATATTTACTGGTCCAACAGTAAATATATCCTGCTTTTCTAAAGGATTCCTCTTCCACTCTCATAATTGCACGAAGCCTTGTAAAACTGGGGACCAATAATTGAACTTACTGTATATATATATTTGCTTTTAATTTATCCTAGTCTTTGGATAAAGGTTGGAAAGGAGATATTTTCCTTCCTTTGTGTCTGTGTTTTGCCTGCCCTCTGCTGGCAGAAAAATCCACATTTTGAATCCCATTGTGGGAGAAAAGCAGGCAATAAATCCTATAAATGAAACAATTAGGATATAAAAATCCTTCAGTTAACCAAATACTGTACGACTTCTTGAGCAGGAAAATTTGGTACCAGAGTTAAAAAATTGAAATGGAAACAATAAGGAAGAGGTCCCTTCATCACAAAAAAGAACGACACACAACAAAAATGTCCATCCAAATTAATGCTATTTTGCATGTCCGAAATGGAAGACCTGGGTCAGGGGTGTTTTGTGAAGGTCAACCAAAGCTGTTTTAAATCCCCTCAGAACCAGTGAAAGGTTTCTTCCAAACCGTGGCTGCGCCCGCAATGCAAATTTAACACAGTTTGACACCACTTTGACTCAATATAACACCTCAGTACTATGGAGTTCTGGGATCTGTCGTTTCGTGAGCTACTACTGGGCCTTCTCTGTCAGGCTGCACTCATCCCTCCATATTTGCAGCTTTGATTATTCGTGGATTTGATCAATAAGTCCTCTCTAGGAATATCTAGGTTCTCCAGTGCAACTCTATGGTCAACTTTAACCAAAAAGTTGCACTGAAAGAGCTAGAGATTCCTAGAGAGGACACTCTACTAGGCTTTTGTAGCTCCTCCAGCGCAACTCTATGGTCAGTGTCTGTCAGATTTTGACTACAGAGTTGCCCTGGAGGACCTAGAGACTCCTAGAGAGAACACTCTACTAGGCCTTTGTAGCTCCTCCAGCG
>NW_024835620.1:0-1251 GCF_019175285.1 Sceloporus undulatus
CTGGTGGTTATTGTACACTGATGACACCCAAAGATATTTCTCCATGCGGTCAACAGTTTCAATGACAGATGGCATCTGTCCTCTCAGTTGCTGTCTTGAAGCAGTAATGGACTGGATGAGGAAAAACAAGCTCAAGTTGAATCCAGATAAAATGGAGGTAATTGCAGTAGGGGCACCCAAACCAGGTATTGGGTTGCAACCTCCAGTCCTCAAAGGATTTTGCTCTCAGTCTGGGGGTGCTGTTAGATCCCTCGCTTCACATGACAAATCAGGTGAATCCAGCGTAATCAGGAGCGCCTGTTTTCAGCTTCGGCTGATACACCAGCTGCGCCCTTTCCTAGAAGTAAGGAACCTAGAAACTGTAGTAGATTCACTGGTAACCTCACAACTTGGTTTCTGTAATGCGCTCTACCCTTGTGCCTAGTCTGGAAACTCCAATTAGAACAACACACGGCAGCCAGGTTAGTTACTGGAAATTCTAGGAGTGACAGGATAACACCAACCCTAAAGTCACTGCACTGGCTGCCTATTAGTTTCTGGGCTCAGTACAAGGTGTTGGTTATTACCTTTAAAGCACTACATGGCTTGGGTCCAACCTATTTAAGGGATCGTCTACTTCCATACAATCCACCCCGCACACTTCGGTCCTCTTGGAGGAATTTATTGCAGTCTTTAAAGACCAGATTAACTGCAACCTCCCAGAGGACCTTTTCTCCCAGGCTATTGAATGGTCTGCCAGATGAGGTTCGTCAAATTACCAACTTAGACAGCTTGAAAAAAAAGCTGTCAAGATGGATCTCTTCCAATAGGCCTTTCCCACATGAATTCCCGGCCACAGATTGATTACCCCTTCACTACCCTGCCTATATTATCTTTATTATAAATTGATTTCAAAACTCTTTTAATTGTAATATATTTAATTTTTTAAGGGGGGATGTTGTAATTTTATGTATGATATTGTATGTGGATGTTTTAGTGTGACCCGCTCTGATGGTCTTGCTACAGAAGAGTGGGATATAAATAAAAGTTTTATTTATTATTTTATTTATTATTTATTTATTGTTCTTAACCATTCTGATGCCTTTTTTGGGGGGGGGGATTTTCATAGATCTCGCAAATATTTCCCAATCGGGTTTTGATAGCTTTGTTGGCTCCACCTTCGATATATCTGCAATTATGAAACGTTTTGTTTCTTCGAATATCTTTCCAAGTCCTGTTAACACAAGAAAGAAGAGAACTCTTCTCAAAACT
>NW_024835621.1:0-1250 GCF_019175285.1 Sceloporus undulatus
CAATTTGCGTGGAAATATAGTTTAAGATCAGGTAATGCAAGTCCCCCTCTCTCTCTCAAATCAGTCATATTCTTCCACTTTATTCTTGGCTTCCTTCCATTCCAAATAAAATTTTGAATATCCTTTTTCCATTGATTAAAGATTTTTTCACTTAATATAATGGGTAAATTCTGAAAATAAAACATCATTTTCGGAAGCACGCTCATCTTAATTAATGAAATTTTCCCCAATAATGATAATTTTAGTTTTGCCCAATTTACTAGTTTTATCTTGATCTGTTTCCATGTTTTTTTATAGTTATTTTCGAAAAGTTCTGAATTTTTGTTTGAGAGCTCAATTCCTAGGTACTTTATCTTTTTCTGTATTTGTATACCAATCTCCTCTTGAAGCTTCTTCCTTTTCCCTTCCTCCATATTTAAAACTAGCAGCGCCGATTTATTTCTATTCAATTTTAGACCCGCCCATCTTCCATATTGTTCAATGATTTCTATTGCTTTTGGTATGCTCTTTGATGGATCTTCTGTTACTAACGCGATGTCATCTGCATAAGCCAATATTTTAATTTCGTTTCCTTTTATTCGTGCGCCTCTTACTTGTTTTTCCGTCCTTATTTTCCTGCATAGAATCTCTAAACACGTGATAAAAAGTAGGGGAGAGAGAGGGCACCCCTGTCTTGTTCCCTTTTCAATTTTAAATTCTTCAGTTTTACTTCCATTTATTATTATTTTAGCTTTTTGGTCCTTATATATTTGTTGTATCCATGCCAAGATATTCTCTCCCCAATCTAATTTTTTAAACAATTCTAATAAAAATGTCCAATTTAAGTTATCAAAGGCCTTTTCGGCGTCTGCAAACAATATCACTGCTTCTTTCCCTGGGTCCTTTTCATAGAATTCAATCAGATTATTAATTGTTCTCATGTGTTGTTTTGTATGCCTTTTTGGTAAGAATCCACACTGATTTTGGTGTATCCAATTTCTAAGTATTTTCTTGATCCGTTCCGCTATTATACTTGCAAAAATTTTATAATCGCAATTTAGCAGGGATATCGGCCTGTAATTTTGTTTGTTTGTCTTGTCCTTGTCTTCCTTTGGGATTAACACTATATTGGCCTCCTTCCACGTGTCTGGGATTCCCTCCTCGTTTATATTATTTAAAGTTTTTTGATAAAGATCCACCAATTCTTGGCTGAATATTTTATAGAATCCAGCTGAAAAGCCATCTGGACCGGGCGATTTCCCATTTTTCAT
>NW_024835622.1:0-1250 GCF_019175285.1 Sceloporus undulatus
CTCTTCCAGGTGTGCAAAGCTAAACACATTAAGCATTTAAGGCATACCGCTTAGGGTTTCAACTAGACTACACTGGACTAATGGAAGAAGGTGCCTATGATGTGAGGAGTTTTTCCACCTTCTCCAACCCAGATGCAGTGTTTATTTGAAAGATGTCTTTCAGCCAGATATAAAAAGCAGCCCCAATTCTCTGATAACCAGAGGGGAGTCAATTAGCCTGCAGCATTTGAGAGGCTGGAAATGACTGCCTCGCTTGTTATTTTCTGACCTTGAAAGTCCTGTGAATTTGGGTTGAGACAGTCTGAATCATAACCCTCAAGTTGTCAAACTAGAAGTCTGTGCCACAGTGGGGCAGGGAGGGGAGCATGCAAAATGTCATCTTAAGAACTGGTGCTTAGTTTGGTTGGTTGAACCATACTTAGAAGAGAAAAAAAAATCCCAATATATAAGTACCTGTCAGTGGGATTAGTCATGGTCCTTTTAGTTAGTTATTCTGCTTTCTTTCACAATTTGTCTCTCCATGTTTTGCCTCTCCAATACATTTCTGACTTAAAGCAACAAAAGGGACTCAACATGAAGAAAGCTGAGAGAGTGGAAAATAATGTTGGATTCCATTACATAGATTCCTTCCTTCCTTCCTTCCTTTTTGACTGAGCACTATCAAGCAGACACTAATCCTCTTTTGCAGATCCTCCCACCCTGAGGCCTGCCATTAGCAATAGAACAAGACACATGCAAATCCCTCCTGTCTTCCCAGGTCACACAGTATATATTTATATCCAACTCCTTTCCAGGCAAGCATTCTCTGAAGATGCCAGCCAAAGTTGTTGGCAAAACGTCAGGAAGAAACTCTTCTAGAACATGGCCCTAAAAACCCACAAAAAACTAAAAAAAATCACATGAGCTTTTGTGCATTGCATTGGATTGGAGTTCATTAGATGCATGGAGTGTTGCAGTACATTGACAGGCATGCTATAGATGATCTATAGATGTTTAACATATAATCACGCCAGGGTGGCTTTTGTGGGGTGTGTGTGTTTTGGCTGTGCCTTTTAGCTTTTGTATATATTTTATGTGGTTTTTATACTTTTTAAAGATGATTTTAACTTTTTTGAATGTTTAGTAGTAGCGTTCCCCCTCTCCTTCAAGTCCTAAGCAGGTTCCCTTAGGTGCATAGCACATGATTCCACTTTCACTGTCATGAGTGCCTCCTACAGAATCCTAGGGTTAGTAATCTGGTGGGGCACTAG
>NW_024835623.1:0-1250 GCF_019175285.1 Sceloporus undulatus
TTTAGAGGAGTGAGACAAGGGTGCCCCATCTCCCCGCTTCTTTTTCTGACAGCGATGGAAATCCTAATTAATGCTATTAATCAAAACAAGAACATCAGAGGGCTAAAAAAAAGGGGGTTTGGAATTGAAAGTGAGGGTGTTCGCAGATGATGTTATTTTAGTATTGGAAGACCCGATCCAAGGGATAGACTCTCTACTTTATGAATTAAATCAATTTGAAATAGTCACCGGACTAAGAGCTAATAAGAACAAGACCTCAATGTTAACAAAAAACCTTACCAGGGAAGAAGTCGAGTTGTTAGAAAGAAAGACTGGTTATAAAGAGGAAAAAAAGCTTAAATACCTGGGGGTTTGGTTAGTTAAAGATAACCTTAGACTCTTTGAAAATAACTATGTTAATGTTTGGAAAGATATTCAGGAAAATATGAAAAGATGGAACCAATTAAACCTTTCGTTACTGGGGAGGATCTCTACAATTAAGATGGTAGTGCTCCCAAAAATTATGTTTTTACTACAGAACTTACCAATTGAGATAAAAGAAAATACCTTTAGGAGTTGGGAAAGGGAACTCAAAAATTTTGTTTGGAAAGGAAAGAAGCCTAGGATAAAATGGTCCACACTGAAAAATGCTAAAAAGAGAGGAGGATATTCTCTGCCGGACTTTCAATTATATTACTGGGCTTGCAGTATGGTGTGGATACAGTGCTGGATAAAGTTGGATGACCCCTTCATTCTAAATTTGGAGAATACCTACTTAAGATTTGGGTGGCATGCCTTTTTGTGCTACGACAAAAGTAGACACAACAAGGATTTTGACAATCACACTATGAGAAAGTCACTTTTAATTACTTGGAATAAGATAAAAAAATTGTTTTATTTCAAATTACCATACTGGACCTCACCCCAAGAGGCGTTTTTTGGCAGATGGCTTTCGCAGGGCAACTGGCTAACTTACAAAAACGCTTTGACTAAGTCAGAACCAGGGAAAGTTAACATTAAAACAAGAGAGAGGCTTGTAGAAGAGGGTTATGAGATAACCTGGTTCAATTATATTCAGATTTGCCAAAAATACAAAGAAGATATAAAAGAGAAGGGAATTGAACCCGGATTTAACGAATTAGACGAGATACTCTGGCAATCGGATTAAAAAAAAATAGCCAAACTATACAACTTATTTTTGAACAGAACTTTAGAAAAGCTGGCAGTCAAGGATTATATGATAAAGTGGTCCGAAGACTTAAACATGACAA
>NW_024835624.1:0-1250 GCF_019175285.1 Sceloporus undulatus
TGGGCATCCAGGCTCACAGAGAAGTCCAGGCAGATCTGAAGTCGCAAGGAATGGACTCAGATGGCACATAATTTTAGGATGTGCAAATACACTCCTGGCAACTACTGAGTCATGGGTATCCAGGCTGAGAGAGAAGTCCTGGCAGATCTGAAGTCACAAGGAATGGACTCAGATGGCACATAATTTTAAGATGTGCAAATACACTCCTGTCAACTACTGAGTCATGGGTATCCAGGCTCAGAGAGTATTCCAGGCAGATCTGAAGTTGCAAGGAATGGACTCAGATGGACCATAATTTTAAGATATGAAAATACACTTCTGGCAACTACTGAGTCATGGGTATCCAGGCTCAGAGAGAGGTCTAGGGAGATCTGAAGTCTGAAGGAATGGACTCAGATGGCACATAATTTTAAGATGTGTAAATACACTCCTGGCAACTACTGGGTCATGGGGATCAAGGCTCAGAGAGAAATCCAGGCAGATCTGAAGTCGCAAGGAATGGACTCAGATGGCACCTAATTTTGCACTTTTACACTGCCCTTGCATGTGATCGTTCGTTTTGAGGCTGTTGGATTTTCCGAAATGATCGGAGCAGCGTACTGTTGTCACTGCAACACAGTTTTCCGGTGCGTCAAACATTGCATCTCCAGGAAGTTCTTCACTGGGGCCACCATTAGGTTTTACCTGTGGAGGAGGAAACGCACCTTCCCAAAAGAGCTGCTCGGATACCTCTGCTGGCTGCAAATGTCGATGGTGCGCCACGCTGGGTACTTGAGGATTAGCACCTCCTGACACTATCAAAACATTCCTTGGAGAGGTTACCCGATTTGACTCTACACTAGAAACGTCAGCAAAGATCTCCTTCTACTCCAAAAATGAGGCATGGTTACTGGTCCAGCCTTGCTCAGCTCTGATGGAGTCAGCTATGCATGGACCAGTAATTTTACGATGTGGAAATACACTCCCGGCAACTACTGAGTCATGGGCATACAGGCTCAGAGAGAAGTCCAGGCAGATCTGAAGTCGCAAGGAATGGACTCAGATGGCACATAATTTTAAGATGTGCAAATACAGTCCTGGCAACTACTGAGTCATGGGCATACAGGCTCAGCGCGAAGTACAGGCAGATCTGAAGTCGCAAGGAATGGACTCAGATGGCACCTAATTTTGCACTTTTACACTGCCCTTGCATGTGATCGTTCGTTTTGAGGCTGTCGGATTTTCCGAAATGATCGGAGCAGTGTACTCTT
>NW_024835625.1:0-1250 GCF_019175285.1 Sceloporus undulatus
TGTGAAATGAGTGCATCATTTGTTGAAACCTCCTGACCGCCCCAGTGGCCCTCAGAGGAAGATGTCTTCATTTTGCTTCCCATGGCAGCCTTCTGCATGCAGAGAAGCCACAATTCTTAGATTGTCTCTGCCCATGTGGAGAGTGCTTATTTTCCCCATTGTTGCCTGGCCATCTTTCTTGGGAATGTCCAGTTCTAGCCACATGCAGGACTAAATTGTAGCCTGTATCCTATCCTATACTCAAAGCCTCCTTTGAGGCCCTTTGTCCTTCGTCCCATGGCCCCCTTTCCCTCCTCCTCTCTCTCCTTCCTGACCTCCCCACTAGGCCTGCCACCCACAACCGCCATTCCTCTCCTGGAAATGGGAACTGGGGACTCTTCTTCTCTCCCACCAAAGTCCAGGCCCAAGCCTTTCCTTGCCCCCTCTTGCCCTTTGGAGGACGGAGCGGAGGACTGGAATCCTTCTGGGGGGGACCTAAACCATGCAGACCCCCTGCTCCTTCCCTCAGGCCCCTTCACTAAGAGCATCCATTAAAGAGCATTAAAGGAGCCTAGAGTTGGAATAGAGCACATGGCAAATGGCAATGGAGCACAGAAGGTGATGCCTAGGAAACTAGTCCTCTGAGTCCCAGCCATAGTAACTCCTGGTAGTAAATAGTCCAGGGGCTGAGGGGGTCTCCTTCCCCAAAGTGGGGGGTCAGGACCGGTTCCCATGGGACTGTGGGCCCCATGACCTCTTGGCAAATCAATGGGAGACGCTGCCTCCAAGAGCATTGGAGGAGTCTCTGGCTGGATGACCATCTCTTCGGAGGACTTGGAGGGCAGAATGGGGCTGAATGGATGGCCCTTGGGGCTCCCTTCCAGCTCTAGGAACCTATGAAGCCTACCTTACAAGGCTGTTGTGGGAGTTAATCATAAGACAATTACTACACAAGAATGGCCACTTTTTAGCAGCTTACAATAAAAATATCCATACAATACAATCACAACATCTTTCATTTTATCCCAAACCCTTCCTAACACTCCCTCCCAAAAAATATCCATACAATACAATAAAACCCATGTTTCCCAGGAGGAGCAGAGCTTTGTAATAAGAAAACCCTCTCAGAAAAGACACACAAAGAGACACACTTCCTTCTTTTTGGCCCAAGGAGCCTGGCCTCCTGACTCTGGAGCCTCAGGAGAGAAAGAGAGGCCTCTGTTCAACTGAGGCTCAGAGAAGGTTCTGGAACAAAATGGCTGCCAGAACAC
>NW_024835626.1:0-1250 GCF_019175285.1 Sceloporus undulatus
TCCCCGCAGCCTGAAAAGGGGTGTCCCTGGGGCTTCAAGCCCCAAGGACACCCCGCGGCGGCGGGGAAAAGAGAAAGGGGCCGCTTGGCCCCTTTCTCTTTTAGTCCGCTGGGTGCAGCCGTCTGAAGGCTGCGCCCAGCGGACTAAACCAGGAAGGAGCTCCGAAATGGAGCGCCCTGGCACGGAGCAAGGACGTCACGTCCGCGCCGCTCCATCTAGAGGCAGCGCGGCCGTGACGCCCTCATGGCGGCGGCCGTATGGAAGGGCCGCCGCCGTTTAGTGCGTGACGAGCACGCACTAGGGTTAGGGCGGTGCGGAAGCACCGCCCTTTTGTAACCAGCCTTTGAATCAACATGAAGTCAATAATATCATGATGAGGAATTTCAAATGGAGGATCTTATGTACAGGCCTTCCCGAGGCAGATAATATTGCCATGGTGGATTGTGCAAAGAACTTGAAAAGGTAATTTTGGGCCCCAATATACAAAGTCACTGCATTAAGACAATGTGTACACATTACTCTGGGTATAACAATGTGGTACTATATGTGGTACCATGGGTTACTCATGCACAATTCCATTTATGTCACCATCAGCTGGATATAACCATTCTCTTTCCTTCCCCAAATCACTCCACGTGTGTAGCGTATCTTACACCTGCATATGTCACCAACAGGATTCTAGCCAATATAATCTTCACTCTTTACTGAATCTTGCTCCTTGTGTCATTTGAAAACTCAAAAGAAAGATATGGTAAGCAGTTTTATACTTAAAACATCTCTTCTGAGTTTTGTCTGAAGTGCCGTGAGAAGCAATTTGGAGATTATTCTTGCTTGGTTGAAACAAAATTTGATGGAAAAAAATATTGATTGGGTGAATAGAATCTCAGGGGAATGGTTCTGCAGAGCATTACCTGTGGACTTCCCCCCCCCCCCCCCCCGCCGCACTATCACAGGTTGCTTTGGAAGCTGTGTTTTGAGTGTCATTGTCCCTCCCCAGGTATTCAATATCTCATTGTTGGTGTGTAAGACTAGTGAAAAAAAAAGATTGTTAGGTCAAGACTCTCCCATGCTCTGAGACTGAAGGGCCAAAACCTGAGACCTAATAATAATAATAATAATAATAATATTATTATTATTATTATTATTATTATTATTTATATCCGGCCTCTTCCGTTTAGGGGATCGAGGCAGGGAACAGCAAGGTTTATACAGTACAAAGATAATAAAACATCAAAATCTCCAAAAAAAAA
>NW_024835627.1:0-1250 GCF_019175285.1 Sceloporus undulatus
AGGCCGTCCCTTTTCGGGGTGTCTTCCAATTCTATGATTCCATGGATGCAGTTTGTATGCATGGCCAGTGGATGGAAGTCTCTTTCAACGCTAAGATTCTATGATTCTCTCCTGGGCTCCTGAGTGAAAGGAGGGGTCTTCCTATATGGCTCAGTCGGAGTTACTTGTGGGACTGCCTCTCCCCATACAATCCGCCCTGCGCCCTTAGAACATTGGGCAAGAATCTATTGGAAACTATGAATCCCAAATATGCTTCTACTTCACAAAGAACCTTTTCAATAAGGGCTCCTAGATTGTGGAACAGCCTTCCTGAGGACATCCGATTGGTGCCCTCATTAGAGATATTCAGGAAAGCAGTGAAAACCGAACTATTCCGCCAAGCAAATCCAGATACAGTACTGTATGGGATAAGATAATGACTGACATGGCCCTGAATGAGATGCTGCTTATTTGCCGATTGTACTGTATTCTGTATTGTATTGTATGGTTATCTTTTAACCATTAATTAATACGTTGGATCTAATCATTATATTGCTTAGTTAATTATGTGTATGATGATTTTTTAGTCTGTAGCCCCGCTTCGATCCAATTGGGCGAGGCGGGGAAACACAAATAAATCTTCTATTATTATTATTATTATTCCTCTGTTTCTCTCAAATGACCCCTCCTCCAAGGGACCTTCTTTCATAGAATCCTGGAGTTGGAAGAGACCCCAAAAGGGCCATCCAGTCCAAGCCCCCTTCTCCCATGCAGGGACTCTCCATCAAAGCATCCCCCTTGACAGATGGCCAGAGAAGGAAAAAAAAGCAGGGCTCCAGCCCCCCCCCCTCCTTCCAAGGCAGAATGCCAATTTGGGGTCCCTTCAGCCCCCCTGAGAAGAGAGAACAGAGGAGGGGGCTTGGCAGGCAGGTCAAGGGGAGGGGGCTCCCCAGAAGCTCCCCTTCCCAGCTTTGGTCCTTTTCTCCTTCAGGGGGAGCGAGGGGGCCGGTTCCCTCTCTCTGTCTCCCTCCAGGAGCTTTTCTTCCATCTCCATCCATTCTTTGAGGAAGGTTCCTCTCCCCCGAACACTCTCCTCCTCCTCCTCCTCCCTTGCCCCCAGAGGCAGCCCCCCTCCATCGTGATGGGGCTGTTTGGAGGGGAAAGGGAACCGGGACTCCCTCTCTCTCTCTCCGCTGGGAGACCGGCTACGACGCCTCCTCTCTTCCTCAGCAATAACATTCAGGGCGCCGCTCCCTCTCAATGTGCCACAG
>NW_024835628.1:0-1250 GCF_019175285.1 Sceloporus undulatus
TGGGAAAGTGTAATGACTGGGCTCCAGTCATTACACTTTCCCAAGGCAAGGCTTGCACCTATTTCCCAATGTTGTTCTTGGGGTCTGCCTTCCAGTTGTTTCCAGGTCTTATGGTGATCTTATGGGAGTCTCTGAAGGGGTTTTCTTGGCTGCTTCCTTCAGAGTGGGTTTCCCATGGCCATCCTCTGAGGCTGAGAGAGTGTGACTTCCCCAAGGCATCAGTTCTTTTGGAAGCCTTTTTGCTTTACCTTCTAGAAGGCAGCTGAAGTGTTGCTTCTTGCTCTGAAGAATGAGAGGAGCCTTCTGGCATCCAAAAGGCTAACACTCTCTGGAGTTATGTCTGATAATAGGAATATATAGGATTGCAATCCCTGTTCATTTATTAAAAGGTTTATAGTGCACCCCATATCATAGAATCTCATAGGTATGTCTCTTAATAGCAGTTAACCAAATTAAACAGTATATAAGACAAAAACACAAAACAAGCTAGACAAGAGGGCTCTGGGTCACCACCCGGCCCTTCCATGGTCGTGGCAGGGGGGCCTGCAGGCCGAGTTGGGCAGGAGGCCTCTGGTGCTGTTCCTCTGCCTCCTCTTCGCTGCCACTGCCTCAATCACTGCCATCTCTGCAGAAGGCCCAGATGGTGGACTGGAGGCCTCTTGGCCTCCAACAGCCCCACATGGTCTTTCCCCAGACCATGGCGGCAGGGAGGAAAAAAGTTGGCGAGGAGAGGGGAGGAGAGGGACTTTTCTCCCAATGTCGGCACGCATGGACTTGAGCATACGCGGATTTTGGTATACGCGGGGGGGGAGGGTGTGTATGGAACAGATCCCCCTTGTATACCAGGGGCCCACTGTATTCACAAGCAAAGGAGAGCCAAGAGAGCCCTGGAGAGCCTTGGCTTGGAGTGGCTCTGGAGCTCTGCTGCTGCAACAAACTACAAATCCCAGGATTCCACAGGATGGAGCCAGGAGAGTTAACACAGTTTCAAACTGGAATATTTCTGCAGTGCAGATACAGCCTGAGCTGGTTGTAAAAGGGTAGAAGTACCCAGGTCTGGTTTTAACCATCTTAATAATGGTTTTACTTTCAAAAAACAAGCACTTGTTTTTTTATTTTGTCTAATCTTTATTTTTATTGTTGTTTGTTTGTTTCTATATTTGCTTGTTTCATTCTTGGTAATATGAGATGGTCTGGTCTACGTCCTTCGTTCTTGCATAAAAATCTTTTAATAAGAAAACTGGAGAGAC
>NW_024835629.1:0-1250 GCF_019175285.1 Sceloporus undulatus
ATCTTAAGAGGCCAGAAGCTGTACCAATGCTGCACTCCAGTCCTTAGGACTGGAGCATGGCTTTGGGAGCAGCTTCCAGCCTCTTAGGATGCATGCATCCTTTAAACAGCATATTTCCACAGTGACCTGAAGCAGCTTTATTTTGGCCTGTCTGTATGGGCTCATATGTAGAATTCATATATTTGTAATTACATTAAATCAGAACAGTATTCTTAATCTTAAACAATTTTGTTTACTGGAAAAGTCCTCAAGTGCACCAAGATGTTTTCCGATTTTCACAATATCTTTATCCTGTTTACTTTACAGTTCCCCTTTGTACCACGAATGAGACTAAGACTTTCACTCTAAAATAAATCCTACATTTTTTCCAGATTCTTTGATGACTTCTGACTCTTCACACAAAAAACCATTGAACATGGTATCATTCAAAAGAAAGTGAATGACTCATGTTGCAAGACATCTGTTTGTACAACCCTGAATGTATAAACTTACTGAACCCATGATTCAACTTAAATCTACTGATTAAATGTCTGGACCAAATTAACAATAGATTTTTTGTCCTGTGGGATCTGCTCATCTCCAAGCCACACTTCTCTTCTCAATATGACATATGTCTTACAACAGGGATTAACATCTTGTGCCCTCAAGATTTTGCTGAACATTGGACTGCAATTCCAGACAGCCTAGGCAATAGTGAGGAAGATGGAAGATGGAGTCTGACAAAAGCTGGAGAGTCACAAGTTGCCCACCCTGGCAATATTGTGAATATTACATTTTTAAAAGCACTTTGTTAATTTTAACTTGATGTTGTTGTTTTGCTTAACAGCAGAGTAATGTCAGCCATTTAACATTTTCACAAGATTTTATTCCTTGCTGTTCATTTGCTCTGCCTCCTGCTTAAGAAGCTTCAAGCTGGGCATCCCTCTGTTTATTGTGAAAGGTTTATTTGATATTTATTACTCAGATGCCAACTGTGTCCCCACATCGACTCTGGGCTCAATATTACAGGGACCAATAACATCACCCACAACAACAGAAGTGCATTTACTTGCTCTTAGTCTAATGCAGAACATCTCAGCCTTCCTGGACATACAGTAAGGGATTTACATTTCAGACCTTGAAGCAGTAGCATCTGCAGGCTTGGTGTCACCTGGTGTGGGGAGGCTGCCATGGGGCAGGGGTGGCTTCCCCTGTGTGCCCCACTTTCTTGCTCATCTGCCAACTTGCCCAGGGCTGCCAGTGGTGACAAG
>NW_024835630.1:0-1250 GCF_019175285.1 Sceloporus undulatus
AAGTTCCTCCTAATGTTGAGGTGGAATCTCTTTTCCTGTAGCTTACATCCATTGTTCTGGGTCCTATTCTCTGGAGCAACAGAAAACAAGCTTGCTCCATCCTCAATATGACATCCCTTCAAATATTTAAACAGGGCTATCATATCACCTCGTAACCGTCTCTTCTCCAGGCTAAACATCCCTGGCTTCCTAAGTTGTTCCTCATAGGGCATGGTTTCCAGACTCTTCACCATTTTAGTTGCAGGACATTGGCATGCTCTTTTTGAATTGTGGTGCCCAGAACTGGACATATGTGGGTGGGGCTGGCATTCCAGGCTGCATAATGAGGAGGGTCCGTTCTCCAACTCAAGACACGTGTGTCTGAAAAGGAGGACACTGGTTTGCAATGCAACAAAACTTTAATGGAACTCAACTTTTCTCCCTCTCAGGATAACAGTTCACCAAAACGCAACTCAGGGCGGCCAAGGCTCATTTCCCCTTTGCCCAACTTCTTGGTTCTAGACTGTTCTACAGAGGAGAGCCCTCCTCCAAGGAACCCGGACCATTGCGATACTTCTCAAGGGGCTCCGTTTCTGCCTTCTCCTTAGTTGGTGGTAAAGGCCCCACTTCCCAGCGTTCCCCTCTCGGGTCCCACCACTCGTCCTCCAAGTCCGGCAACTTGCGAGCTGCCCAAGCCTCAGTGTCCGAAAAAGGAAAATCCCCTTCCTCACGCGGGTCCCGCAGTTGTACCTCCTCGTGCGGCCCTTGTCGGCGTCGGGTCCCTCGACGACTCAGTGAGACCGGGATTCCCCTTCGCCCGGGACTCCGCCGCACCTGTCCTCTCCCTTCCTCGGCCGCAACTTCCCGTCCAGCTCTTCTGCATCCCAGTCTCCCTGCCCACTCTGGCCCTGCCTCCTTTATCCTCCCAGGGGCTATCTCCGCCTCTCCTCCCGACTCCGCCCCTCGATTCTCCTCTTGCCCCCAGTCTTCCTTCCCCACCTGGTCCTCCTTAGCCTCCTCATCCCTCTCAGCAGCTACCATCTTGCTACAACATAATATTCCAGGTGAGGCCTGATCAAAGCAGAATAGAGTGGCACTATTACTTCTCTTGATTTAGACACTATACCTCTATTGATGCAGCCTAGAATCACATTGGCCTTTTTAGATGCCACATCACACTGTTCACTCATGTTCAACTTGTGGTCTACTAGACTCCTAGATCCCTTTCATATGTGGTCTTTCCACCAGAGACTATGAAAGTTACATTTTTT
>NW_024835631.1:0-1250 GCF_019175285.1 Sceloporus undulatus
GGCCGGTAGTTGGATCTCTCCAGGGGATCAAGGGAAGGGTTCTTGAGTAAAGGTTTAATCACAGCTAGTTTTAAGCTGGCTGGAAAATATCCTTCCTTGAAGGAGGCGTTAATTATTGATCTTCATAAACTCAAAATTGCCTCACCTCCCTGGATAGCTATCTAGGATGGGCAGGAATCAAGAGGGCAAGTGGTCTTTTTAACCTTTCTGAGCAGCTTGTCTACATCCTCAGTACTTATAGACTGAAACTGATCCAATAAAACCTCACTAACAGAGCCACTGGACACCTCTCTTTTCGTTTCAGTATTAATACCAGCGTCTAAGTCGGCCCTTATCAGAGAGATTTTAGTAGTTATTAAAAGCGCGCAGCAGGCCTCCATAGGTTGTAACAAGGGATTCAGGGTGTAAGGAGTCTAATTTTGCTTCCTTACCACCCTGAAAAGCTCTGCTGGACGAGACTTCACAGACGCAATAGATGCAGAATAGAAAGACTTCTTTGCTGCATCTATTGCCACTCGATAGGCTTTAAGAAAAGTCCTATGACGTGTCTTGTCGGATAAACACCAAGTCTTTCGCCAACGGCGTTCTAGTCATTGTCCAGGCCTTTTCATCCTTCTAAGATCTTCAGTATACCAAGTATTTCTATTAGAAGCAGGCTGGAAAGGATGCTCAGGAGTGATAGTATCTATAGATTTAGTATGATCGTTGTTCCAGGTGGATACCAAGGCTTCGACAGAATCACCGTCACTACCACCGATTAAACCCCCTAAGGCAGTGATGGTGAACCTTTTAGAAGCCGAGTGCCCAAACTGCAACCCAAAACCCACTTACTTATTGTAAAGTACAGTGTCCCTCTGGCTTTCTATTAACAAACTCTGGCAAACTCTGTACTGGGGTGATGGCACATGTGCCCACAGAGAGGGCTCTGAGTGCCACCTCTGGCACACGCGCCATAGGCTTGCCATCACTGCCCTAAGGCTTTCTGGAACCTAGTAGGTTCCATCAGCCTCCAAGGGTGGACTATTCTAATAGGTCCATCACCCCCAGGGGGGCCCTGGAGAGTAGCCTTAAATCCAACCTTGACCAGGAAATGGTCCGTCCATGACACAGTGTCAGTAGAAATGACCTCCGCCCAAGGATGTTCCTGTTCTGAACAAAAAAACGCATTGAGGGTATGACCTGTGCAGTGCGTAGGCCCAGAGACAATCTGGGATAAGCCTATGTTGGTCATGGCACACATGAACTCCTGA
>NW_024835632.1:0-1250 GCF_019175285.1 Sceloporus undulatus
TATGATTTTATTTGTAAGATTTATCTGTCCATATTTCTGTGGTTTATTTGTGCATATATCTATGTTTTAAAGTTATATTTTGTTAAGTTTATGTTTTAATTGCCTTTACATTCTGCCCTTGGCTTAGGTGGGAGAGCCGTTCCGGATTTCCCCCCCCCCCCCCCTGTAAGCCAAATACCACACCTGCTCAAGTCCTTTTCAAGTGAATGGGGCTTGTGCATGAGGTAGTGCAGCAGTGCCCATGCACCATGGTCCCCTGCCTCCATCATCCGAATGGGACGCACCAACCCTTGCGCCCCCGTGTGGCTTTCACCATTTAAGGAAAGCTGCACATGACACGGGCGCACTGTAATAAAGATAATTGCTTTGGATTATAAACTTGGCTGGGGATTATGATTGTGGTGTATGTCGATAGCATTTACAATGTGTGCGATGTTGGCTAGCGAAAGTTGTTGGCTGGTATTAACAGAAAGGAGCTACTTTCTGAGAATGGCAAAGGGGCCTGGTTAACTGTGGGGCATAGCCTCTGGGAATTGGAGGTGGGGGCTAGGTTTGGAAGAGGGTGGGATTTTAAGTTTTGGGATTTCAATGTTTTCTTTGTCTTGGGGAGGGCAGTTCTGGCTTAAATGCTGGATTTCTGGTTATGTGTCCTCAATAAAGTTCTTTGTTGTTTCAACACGTTGGACTCTTTGATGCATAGAAGTTCTGAATTTGCACAAAACACACTTTCTTCTCTTCTCAGTCCTCAACTCAGCTCCCAGCCATAAGAAGAACGGAGACAAACACATCCTCCAAGTCTCCTCATAGGAAGAAAGTGTATGGAAATGTATGAGAAAAGGGGGGCAGGGGGCCCTTGAGGAGAGGCATTTCCATGGGGGGAGTGGGCAGGGTCAGTTAGATGAAAAGGGGGCTTTGAGGAGCCCTTCCCTCCTGGAAAGTAGGGCAGAGGAGAGACCCTCCTCCCTTCCTCTTCATTTGGGGGAGATGAGGGCTGGCAAGCCCCTTTCTTCATCTCTGGGGGGCTGGGATGGGGTTCAGAAGAGAGGTGGCTCCCAGTCAAAAGGGACAGACCTCTCAGCCTCTTGAGTTTATTGGCTGTGTTTGCAGAGTACTCCAACAGGAATGTGGATTTCACCAGGTCCTATGAAATGGTTCCTTTGGTCTGATGCCCAGAGAATTACAACACAAGGATTCTACTTTAACTGATATGACAACATTGTAGGGAATCCCACAGGCTTTGCACATTTGGA
>NW_024835633.1:0-1055 GCF_019175285.1 Sceloporus undulatus
AGGAGGGAAGAAAGGAAGAACAGAGAGAAGGAGGAAGGGAGGGAGGACGGGAGGTGAGGAACTTTTGTCCCATTGTCCCTAATAATGGTGCGGCCGTGTGGGACTTGAGCATCCACGGATTTTGGAATGCCTTGCTTCCAGCCCCATCTTGTTTGACCAATGAGGCCCCAAAAGCAGGCATCCCCTTCCCTAGGCAGCAGGGGCTCCTGTGCCTCTTCTCCTCCTGTTGGCTCTCCTCCTTCCATCCCCATGCCAGTCCCTGGTGCCAAGGGGTGGAATGGGCAGGGAAGAGGAGAAGACCCAGGCAAGCGTGTGGGGCTGGTGGACAGGTGTCGGCCCCAATATTGTTTCTGCCATTTCCAGGTCTCCTCCTCCTCCTCCTCCTCCTCCTCCTCCTCAGCTGTCCAGCACCAGAAAGGCAGAGGGCCAGGCGTTAACGCTGATACAGCTCTTGTTTTTCCCTGCGTGAGCGCTGGCATCGTATTCCTGAAAAAGAACAGAGAAAGCAAAGCTGTTTTTGACTTTCCCTCTCTATTTTTTCCCCAGCAAGGCTGCAAATAATCCCATTCTCCCTTTCTTTTGGGAGAGAGGGATCGCTGCAGCTCAGGGGTTGGGGAAGGGAGAAAGGCCTTTCCTCCCAGAGAGAGACAGACAAGAAAACCAAGACTCACCTCGACGGATGACATCAAGCAAGGCCTCGATGTCGGGCATGTACCTGGGCAGCAGGGCATTGATGCTGTGGCTTAATTCCCTGCAGAGAAGAGAGAGCGAAGATCACCTAAGTCAACAGAAAACCCTGTTTGTTGAGTAGAGAGATTTGCATTCCTCCATCTGGCCCCATCCAGCGAACCATAAACCGCCACGGACCCTTTCTCCCCCAGCCTCTACTTGTAACATAACTCACTCCTTGAACTCCTTGCGGTTCTTAGCACGGAAATTTGATTCAGTCGTGGCAAAAAGTAAGGCCTTTGTGACAAAAGGTACCCACGGCTCCAGCGTCTTCTCAAACTCGATGACACCTTCGATTAGCCCAATGGCTTTCATCGCCTTCAACT
>NW_024835633.1:1155-1250 GCF_019175285.1 Sceloporus undulatus
GTCCCTACCTTCCTCAACCAGGAGGATTCCATCACCTCGGCCATGAGGAATAGCAGCGCATGCTCCTGGTCGCAGGACGGAGAATTGAGGACTTG
>NW_024835634.1:0-1250 GCF_019175285.1 Sceloporus undulatus
TTAAAAAAAAGGATTTAAAAAGATTAAACATAAAAACATTTAAAACTATTCAATAGGAATACATTTAAAAATTTGGGCAGATTAGGGTAAAAATTAATCTTCCTATAGAGGAGGGGGGATGGGGTGATGGTATTAATCAAATTTGGTGTCGGTATCAATAGAGGGGTGTTGATATTTGGGTGATGAATCTTGCCAGTGATTCCGGTCCGGTGGCAAATGGATGAAGACGTAGGTTATCTCTCCAACACAGGAACAGAGCGAAGCTCCAAACATAAGCTTTTGGCTTGCTTGGAAGAATGCCTGGAGAAACAGCTGCTAGATCAAAGAATCACTCTCCAGCAATTCACTGCTAAGAGGGCTTTATTGCTTTGTTTCAAATAACATGAGTTAATCACCACTATACAAAAACTCTTACCAACCAACACACCACACTATCTCAAAATCCCACAGCACAGCATTTTTGCTTATATACAGAATTATCATGAGGCGACCACTAAGTCCTGCCTCTTCCTATACATGTTGCTATGCACCATAGACACCAATCCCTCTTCAGACTGAAGACATAGCATATTTACATTTAGTCCTGCTCAGTTGAGTTTGAGCATCCAGCTGCTGCTTTGGACTCCAGCTGTAGCCAATTTGCAACCATTGCCACATCTGAACATTTTCACCTTCAGTACATTAACAAGGGGGAGGCAAGTCTAATGGATCTAACCTAGTCTGGAAAGGCCTACCAGAAGAGATCCGTCTTAACAGTCTTTTTTAAGGCTTTCAAGGTGGTAACATGGTGGATCTCGTCTGGCAGGTTGTTCCAGAGCCTGGGAGCGGCTGATGAGAAGGTCCTCTGGGTCATGGCTGAAATTCTGGTCTTCTTAGGTTGTAGCATAGAAATTCAGATAAACAGGTGAACACACACACACACACACACACACACACACACACACACACACACTTATATAGTGGAGGAAAGTCTTTGTCTTGTAGTCAATGATTCCCCAGCTTTGGTCCTCCAGGTATTCTGAACTTCAGCTCCCAGAATGCCTGAATGTAAGCCAAGCAGGCTAGGACTTCTGGAAGCTGAAGTCCCAAACACCTGAAGGACCTGACTTTGGGAATCATTGATCTAGTGCATTGGTATGGATGTGGGACCAGTAAAATATTGTCATAAATCAAATATTAATATGTTGTAGAGTGCCAAGAAAGTATTGTCTCTGTTCAAATCAATGCTAGTAGATAGGAATTTGTGATTA
>NW_024835635.1:0-1250 GCF_019175285.1 Sceloporus undulatus
AATAATAATAATAATAATAATAATAATAATAATAATAATAATAATAACAGTAATAATAATTATATACCCCTTTCTTCAGCCAAAAGGCTATCAGAGTGTCTTACAAATGGTTAATTAGACATTTAGACATCATGGCTCTTAGCCCAACAGACCTTTAACTTCTTTAAATCTCGCTGCCATCATCCAGTGAATCATAAAAGGGTTTCCCTTAACCTACACTGGGACCAGTTAAGGAACCTTATTTCTCCTTCTTTACTGATCTTCCCAAGCATCAACCGAGCTAAAATACATATTAAAGGAGTGTTGAGTAGTAGATACCTTAAGGAGATATCTATTTTTAAATAACAAAATATAACTGAAATATAAGTCATACAAGATATTAAGAATCTTGCAGTTACAATATTTGTAAGTATATAATATTCAATTCACACAAGCTATTAAAATAATAAATAGACCTAAATGTCCAATTCTGAGACTAACTTCCAAGATCCGCTCTTTAACTCTCTCTCTCTCGATCTCCAACCGACACAATTCCCCCAACTGTCTCTTGGTCTCTCAGGCCTTATATCTCCTTCTCACGGAAGCTTCCAGAAGAACCTTCATCTTGCTCTCTGATTGGTCAAGAGAGCCTTCCATAGCAGTGATGTCACTCTGTATTTGCATAAACCTCCCTTTACTGCCTGAAGAAGACCTCCATTGACTGGAGCCCAGTCATTACACTTTCCCAAGGCAAGGCTTATACCTATTTCCCAATGTTGTTCTTGGGGTCTGCCTTCCAGTTGTTTCCAGGTCTTATGGTGACCTTATGGGAGTCTCTGAAGGGGTTTTCTTGGCAGGTTTCTTCAGAGTAGGTTTCCGATGGTCTTCCTCTGAGGCTGAGAGAGTGTGACTTGCCCAAGGCTTCAGTTCTTTTGGAAGCCTTTCTGCTTTATCTTCTAGAAGGCAGCTAAAGTGTTGCTTCTTGCTCTGAAGAAAGAGAGGAACCTTCTGGCATCCAAAAGGCTAACATTCTCTGGAGTTATGTCTGATAATAGGTATATATAGGATTGCAATCACTGTTCATTTATTAAAAGGTTTATAGTGCACCCCATATCATAGAATCTCATAGCTATGTCTCTTAATAGCAGTTAACCAAATTAAATAGTATATAAAACAAAAACATGAAAAAAGCTGGACAAGGAAACTGTTACATGGATTTGTAACTGGCTGATTGGATGAACCCAAAGGATATTCAACAATGGCTGCTTTTC
>NW_024835636.1:0-1250 GCF_019175285.1 Sceloporus undulatus
AGACTGATGCTCCTTGCCTGAAGGATTGAGACTGGCCCATTGTGATCCTTACCTGAAGCATTGTGATCTCAAAGCCATCCAGTCCAACCCCCTTCTGCCATGAAGGAAATCTCAATCAAAGCATATCTGACAGATTCTGTTTAAAGGCCTCCAAACAAGGAGACTCCCTCATTCTCCGTTGAGGGAGTGTGTTCCACTGTCAAACAGCCCTTTCTGTCAGGAAGCTCCTCCTAATGTTGAGCTGGAATCTATTTTACTTTGGCATGCATCCATTGCTCCATTGGGTCCTGTTCTCTGGAGCAGCATAAAACAAGCTAGCTGCCTTCTCAGTATGACATCACTTCAAATATTTAAACAGGGCTATCATATCACCTCTTAGCCTTCTCTTCTCCAGGCTAAACATCCCCAGCTCCCTAAGTCTCTCCATTGTGGTGGCCCTCCTCTGGACATACTCCAAACTTGTCAATGTTGATCCTGTCCTCTGGAGTATTAGCTACTCCTCCTAGTTTGGCGTCATCTGCACATTTGATAAACATGCCTTCTATTAAAGCAGGGCTGCACAAGTTACGGCCCAACAAAGGATCAAAAGTGAACAACTCGACAGAACGGAAATACAGAGTAATCATATTAATACCCCAATAACTAAACAAGAGATAGAAAGAGTAATACAAGATTTAAAAGGATTTAAATCTCCTGGCCCAGATGGATTCACATCTATATTTTATAAAACCTTTAAAAATGAACTAAGTGAGCATAGGACTAAAAATTACAATGAAATATTGGATAATAAAATAGTCCCAGAAACATGGAACCTATCTGAAATTATATCAATACTTAAACCCAATAAAGATCCAGCCAATTCCGAATCTTATCATCCGATCACATTAAACAATCAAGATTATAAGATTTTAATGAAAATCCTAGCCAACAGATTAAAAAGAATATTTACCTACTTTAATTAAAGAAGAACAATATGGATTTGTGGAAGGCAGATATATTTATGAACCAATAAGGAATATATTTAATATACTACATCATGCCAAACAATACAAAAATAAATTAGGTTTCATAAAACTAAATGTTTACAAAGCATTTGATTCAATAAATCATGAATATCTATATAAAATTGTAGGGATTTTGGATTAGGAGAAAGGTTTAGTGAAACCATCAAAGAAATCTATAATGATACAGAAGCACAAATCATGATAAATCAAGAAAATCTAAAATGAAAAGTGGAGTAAGTCAAGGTT
>NW_024835637.1:0-1250 GCF_019175285.1 Sceloporus undulatus
CTAATCGTGGGGCACCCACAAATGGACATCCAGGATGTATCTACAATGCCAAAATTATGCAGTATGACACCACTTTAAAGAGGCATAGTGGTTGAGAGATGGACTATGACTCTAGACTAGAGCAGGATTCAATTCCTTCCATAGCCATGAAACCCACTAGGTGACCTTAGGCAAGTCACAGCCTCAGGGGAATGCAATGGCAAACCTCCTCTGAACAAATCTTGCAAAGAAAACCCACAATAGGTTCATCTTAAGGTCTCCATAAGTTGGAAAGTACTCTAAGGCACACAACAAAATAAGGGTTCAATTCCTGGCTTAGCCATGGAAAACCTCGGGGTGATGTTGGGCAAGTCACACTCTTTCAGTCTCAGAGGAAAACAACGGTAAACCTCCTCTGAACAAATCTTGAAAAAAAAATCCCAAGGTAAATTCACTTTAGGGTTGCTATAAGCTGGAAATTATTTGAAGGCACATAACAAAACAAGGCATCAATCCCCAGCTTGACCATGAAACCCACTGGGTGACTATGAGCAAGTCACTCTCTCTCAGCGTCAGGGAAAGGCACGGGCAAATCTCCTCTGAACAAAACCTGTAAAGAAAACCCCCTAGGAAAGTTTGTTTTCATAGAATCATAGAGTTGGAAGAGACCACAAGGGCCATCCAGTCCAACACCATTCTGTCATGCAGGAACTTACAATCAAAGCAAGCCCAACAGATGGCCATCCAGCCTCTGCTTAAACACCTCCAAAGAAGGGGATGCCACCAAACTCCAAGGAAGGATATTCACTGTCAAACAGCTCTTACTGTCAGGAAGTTCTTCCTAATGTTTAGTTGGAATTTCTTTTCCTCTAGCTTCCATCTATTGTTCCTATTCTCTGGAGCAGCAGAAAAGAAGCTTGCTCCATCTTCAATATGACACCCCTTCAAATACTTAAATAGGGCTATCGTATAACCTCTTAATCATCTCTTCTCCAAGATAAACATACCCAGCTCCCTAAGTCTTTCCTCATAAGGTATGTTTTAATGTGCTTTTATATTGTGAGCTGCCTTGGGTCCCTTTTTGAGAGAAAGGCAACATAGAAATGAAATAAAATTTTAAAAAATTTAACATCAGAAACAACCTGAAGGCACCCAACAACAGCAAGAGACTCCATCCTAGGAAATCTTGGGATCTTTAGTTTGACAAGTTCTTTGGCCTTCTCTGCCCAAGAGGGCTGGTGCCTTGCCAAACTACAAATCCCAGGATCTTG
>NW_024835638.1:0-1250 GCF_019175285.1 Sceloporus undulatus
AATCAAGCTGACTGGTTGATTGTCTGGGATTCTGGGTGCTAACTCTGACAGGCAGCCTGAATTCGAAACTAGTCGATTCCTGACTCTCCTGGGTCATACCAATTGTATACGTGCTCGATTTCGATATTCATGACGTTCCAGAGTCATGCCAATTGCCTTGCAGCCTCACATTCACCCTCATATGTCCCTGACTCTCTGGGGTCATACGGACAGAAGGGCAGCCTGACATCGAACCTCGTTGGTCCCTGACTCTCCTGGGACATACCAATTGGATAGGTGCCCCATTTCCATATTCATGACGTTCCAGAGTCGTACCGAATGGCTTGCAGCCTGACATTCACCCTCATTGGTCCCTGACTCTCTGGAGTCATACCGATTGGATGGCAGCCTGACATCGAACCCCGTTGGTCCCTGAGTCTCCTGGGTCATACCAATTGGATAGGTGCCCGATTTTGATATTGATCCGTCCATGACGTTCCAGTCGTACCAATTGGCTTGCAGCCTGACATTCAACCTCATCGGTCCCTGACTCTCTGGAGTCTTACCGATTACATGGCAGCCTGACCTCGAACCTCATCGGTCCCTGACTCTCCTGGGTCATACCAATTGGATAGGTGCCCGATTTCAATATTCATCCATCCATGACGTTCCAGAGTCGTACTGAATGGCTTGCAGGATGACATTCACCCTCACCTGTCCCTGACTCTCTGGAGTCATACCGATTGGATGGCAACCTGAACTCGAAACTCGTCGATTCCTGACTCTACTGGATCATATCAATTGGATACATGCCCCATTTCGATATTCATGACGTTCCAGAGTCTTACAGATTGGATGGCAGCCGGTCCTCGAACCTCGTCGGTCCCTGACTCTCCTGGGTCATACCAATTGGATAGCTGCCCGATTTCCATATTCATGACGTTCCAGAGTTGTACCGAATGGCTTGCCGCCAGACATTCAACCTCATCGGTCCCAGACTCGCTGGAGTCTCACGGATAGGATGGGTAACTGACATTCACCCTCGTCGGTCCCTGACTCTCCTGGGTCATACTAATTGGATAAGTGCCCGATTTCTATATTCATGACGTTCCAGAGTGATGGCGATTGGCTTGCAGCCTCACATTCACCCTCATATGTCCCTGACTCTCTGGGGTCATACCGACTGAATGGCAGCCTGACCTCGAACCTCATCGGTCCCTGACTCTCCTAGGTCATACCAATTGGATAGGTGCCCGATTTCGATATTCATC
>NW_024835639.1:0-1250 GCF_019175285.1 Sceloporus undulatus
CCAATAACTGGATTCAAGGCATCTAACATCATATTTAAAAATAATACAAATTACAATCTATACAAAGTCAATAAAAGTATAAATATGATTTAAAAAGTAATTAAACAATTTATAAAGTTAAATCATTCAACATTAAAATTCATTAAAGGCCATATACAGATCTTTAAAACAGCAATGCTCAGCATTAAAATCCCAGCCCAGTCAGCTTCTAAAAGCTTGATGGCATAAAAATGTTTTCACTTGCTGATGGAAGGAAAGCAAGGATGGGACCATCATGGTCTCATTCTGGAGGTCATCTCCAAGTCTGGAAGCAGCCATTGAGAAGGCCTTCTCCCCCCCCCCCTTTTTTTTTTTTTTACCAGTCTCTTCTGAAAATTCTGCTACCTTATTGACACACTGTGAAAAATGTGCTAAGAGCTTTCTGGATGTCCTTATATGAGTGTGCAAATTTAGCATGATTTTACGATGGAAGAAATATTTGCATGAACCCCCAAGCCAAGGAGCAGGAAACAAGGAACAAAAAAATCATCATAATATAAACTGCATCTGTATACCTGCAAGTGCTACTGTATGTCCTCCTCCACAAGCAACCTTACTGACTTTACCAGAAATTCCAAAAACAGGTTGAGGAACCCTACTGTTTTGTAGTTGCTCCGATAACAAACCTAGCTTCCCATTCTCAGGCTCTCCAAAAGTATAAAGTTCCCCATCTCCTGCAGAAAACAAAGCAACAAAATTGTGACTGATGCCAGAAGGAGAAAAATCAATTCATCTGAGGAATATTTTTGCATGTTTTCTTCAGAACAAGTGCTACCTTCAAACCCATATATATATAAAGCAATAAAAAATAGTGGTCCTGGGATAAGGTAGAGACTGCCTTGGATTTGGTGAATCAAAACCTCCTTTGTTCCCTGGGAAGACCCATGATCTGACCCTCCATCTATGCCTAATTACAGATGGTATTACTAACTGCCCTTCCCTCACTTGAATCAGCAAATGAATGTTTGTGTGCGGAGTATTCTTGTGGCAAAGAGGAAAGTCACCTCATCTCCTACCATCTTCTGTCCTAGCCAGTGCAATTCAGCAGGGCTTTGGAAAGAACAGATTTGTAATATATAACAAGGGAAAAACAGAATATGAAATCTCATCCATTAATAATATGCAACCAAATCCCCAAGCTAAGCTAGGAAACTTAATGTTACTGACTAAACTGTCTGATCTATGTATACATATGGTTTTCCACACTTACG
>NW_024835640.1:0-1250 GCF_019175285.1 Sceloporus undulatus
ACTGAAAATAGTTTAGCTTCTCATATCAATACAAACTGGATTGTAAGCTACTTTTACATAGCTCAAAGGGGGGTTCCTATCTTCCCTATCTTCTATCTCTATAGATGTAGATCCCTGTAGTTCAGGAGGCGCTGTGAAAATAAATAACAACCCATTTAGAAATATGAATTTAGAACAGTTGCATGCATTCAGTGTTTTTCAATGGTATCTGGCTGAATTTAAGAGCCCAAACAGACCGGCCAAAATAAAGCTGCTTCGGGTCACTTTGGAGGTATGCTGTTTAAATGCTGCATGCATCCTAAGAGGCCAGAAACCACGCCAAAGCCATGCTCCAGTCCTAAGGTCTGGAGTGCAGCGTTGCCACAGCTTCTGGCCTCTTAAGATGTGTGTGTCATTTAAACAGCATACTCCAAAGTGACCCGAGGCAGCTTTATTTTGACCTGTCTGTTCGGGCCCTAAGTCATAAAGGAGAAAAGAGATAACATTTTCATCTATCTAAGATGATGCTAAATTGATGCTTTCAACCGAGTGGTCTGAAACTGTAGTGCATGGTTTATAGAGGACGTAGGCTCCTCTTTGGGTGTCTGTGTAAAGCAGAGAGGCACGTCTTGTGCAAGCATGTGGTGCGCACACGCTTCTTAGATGTGTGACAGTCCCCAGCACACTTTGCTACAGCTTGACTTTGAATGGTGCTAAACCAGTATCTACCAGCAGCCACATAAAGGCATATTTTACCCCAACTGCAAACTGATTTTGACAGTTACCACGAGGGATGAAATCAAAAACAGATGAACCTGGCTTTCTCTAAATGTCTAGAACAGCTCTCTCGGGGGGACCGATGGTATAGAAATGACTCTGCCGTGACTTCTGTGTTCACAGACTTAGCGCTGGCACTGGAGGCATATCAACACGAATAAGAAAGCTGCTGATCAGAGGTGTAATGTCTATGCAGCAGTCGGGCAAGAGACTCTGGAAAGAACTATGTGTGAAATCCCTCTAGGTGGAGTGGCTGGGCTTGTGAGTCCTTATGCAGTGTCCTGGCTTCTTTCTCCTCCCTTTCCCTTCTCACCGGCTCCAGTTAACTGGAAGAGACGTTTGTAATTTGAAAAAGACATCTCATCGTATATGTGGCGCCTTCTTTTAAGAGGCTTTTGAGAATTGTCTTCCTTGCTGATGTGTGAATGCGTTTTTCTCTTATTTAGATAAATTAAGTACACATTTTTACAAACTAAGGAATGAAGGAAAATGCT
>NW_024835641.1:0-1250 GCF_019175285.1 Sceloporus undulatus
CTCTTTTAGTATTTCTGACCACAGGATCACCCCCAGTATTTCTCTAAGTTTACTAAAATCAGCTTTCCTAAAGTCTAGAATGCATGTCTGACTATGTCTGACTTCTCTTTTCCTCTGTATATCAAACAGAATGGGGTTGGACTGGATGGCCCTTTTGGTCTCTTCCAGATATCTGATTCTATGATTCTAATCCGAATTCTCTTTAGGATGCAATATCTAGGAATTATGTATCTAGTTACTCTAAACCTTGTTTTCCTCAAAATTTGTAAGGCAGAAAGAAAAATCTTAGGAAGAAAATTGAGACCTTGAGTGGATATAGCCATAACAATGAAAAGATATTTACTCTGAGGCACTCTGAAAGAATTAGTGCTTCCAGTAGTAAGAGAATCACTGCATTCATTGCTTCAAATGGACAGAGCCCATACCAGGATGCCCAGTTTACTCAATATATGTGTTTCTCTGTCATTCTAGCTTCACTCTTTCTTGGGAAACTCCCAGCACTATAATACCTCAATGGAAGGAGTTTATTTGGATGCGAACGGCGATCTGGCAGCTGACTTTCATATCGTGAACTGGGTGGTGTTTCCAAACAAGTCCACTGCTGGCATCAGCATTGGGAGAACAGAAGGACAGGCCTCCTCAGAGATCAAGCTCTCCATTGATCAGAATGCCATTGTGTGGCCGCAGGGGTTTAACCAGGTGGGAAATCACTTGATTCCATTTCATGTTTCTTATCAGACAATCTTACACATTTCCGCACAGATATATCCCACCCTGAATTAACTAAGGTTACTCCTACATTAAAACAGTAAAGGATTGCAAATTGAAGCTGTACTACATCGTATATAAAGAACTCCTATTCAATTAGTTTATAGTAAAATGAAAGAGAATTGGAATAGAAACAATATACAGCTTTCCCTCGCTTTTTGACAATCCACTTTTCTGATTTTGAAAATTTTAACACGAACCGAGTAATTCAACAGCTGTGATATATAATTTAATTTTTGTGCCTAATACATACACATCCCACCAACACTACCTTTTTTGCTGTTAAAATATGTTCCCAGACATGCACTTGAAGGTAGAGACTTGAGACTTGACTTGAAACTTAGAGTAAAGGACTTGAATACATGACTGGCAACAAGGGAGTTGTATGCTCCCTGTAGCCATCTCCAGTTAACAACCTGACTGCTGCCTTTCGAACAAACTGAGGTTTCTGAGCACTTTTCAAAGGCAGCCCCGCATACCGT
>NW_024835642.1:0-281 GCF_019175285.1 Sceloporus undulatus
AGAGGCCTGAGGGAGAAGGCCATGCGGTAGAGAGGAAGGGGTCTTGGAGGTTCCCTCTTTCTTTCTCTCTTGGGGTCAGTTCCCATTCTCTAAGGCCAACCTGGGACTGAGAGAGGCCTCACATAGAAGGCCATGGGAGAGAGGAAGGGGTCTTGGGGTCCCCTCTTTCTTTCTCTCTTGGGGGTCAATTCCCTTACTCTAAGGCCAACCTGGGACTGAGAGTGCCTTGAGGGAGAAGGCCATGGGACAGAGAGGAAGGGGTCTTGGGGTCCCCCTCTTTC
>NW_024835642.1:381-1250 GCF_019175285.1 Sceloporus undulatus
AGAGCAAGGCGTTTTGGTGTCACCCTTCTTTCTCTCTCTCTTGGGGGTCAGTTTCCTTTCTCTAAAGCCAACCTGGGACTGAGAGGGGTCAGAGGGGGAAGGCCATGGGCCAGAGAGGAAGGGGTCTTGGGGGTCCCCCTCTTTCTTTATCTCTTGGGGTCAGTTCCTTTTCTCTAAGGCCAACCTGGGACTGAGAATGGAGAAGGCCAGGGGCAGAGAGGAAGGGGTCTTGGGGTCCCCTCTTTCTTTCTCTCTTGGGGGTCAATTCCCTTACTCTAAGGCCAACCTGGGACTGAGAGTGCCTTGAGGGAGAAGGCCATGGGGCAGAGAGGAAGGGGTCTTGGGGTCCCCTCTTTCCTTCTCTCTTGGGGGTCAGTTCTCTTTCTCTAAGGCCAACCTGGGATTGAGAGAGGCCTGAGGGAGAAGGCTATGGGGCAAAGATGAAGGGGTCTTGGGGGTCCATTCTTTCGTTCTCTCTTGGGAGTCAGTTCTCTTTCTCTAAGGCCAAACTGGGATTGAGAGGGGACAGAGGGAGAAGGCCATGGGTCCCCTCATTCTTTCTCTCTTCGGGGTCAATTCCCTTACTCTAAGGCCAACCTGGGACTGAGAGTGCCTTGAGGGAGAAGGCCATGGGGCAGAGAGGAAAGGGTCTTGGGGGTCCCCTCTTTCCTTCTCTCTTGGGGGTCAGTTCTCTTTCTCTAAGGCCAACCTGGGATTGAGAGAGGCCTGAGGGAGAAGGCCATGGGGCAAAGAGGAAGGGATCTTGGGGGTCCCCTCTTTCTTTCACTCTTGGGGTCAGTTCCTTTTCTCTAAGGCCAACCTGGGACTGAGAAGGGAGAAGGCCATGGGGCAGAGAGGAAGGGGTCTTG
>NW_024835643.1:0-1250 GCF_019175285.1 Sceloporus undulatus
ATAATTTATTTATAGCCCGCTTTTCCAGGGTAGATCAAAGCGGGTTACAACAAAGTAAAAGGGAATACAAAACAGAATACAAAACATACAATATAAACATCATAAAAACAGCTCATTACGTTAAAACACTAGAAAAATACGAACAGCATAAAAAACCAGAAAAAACAAACTAGCTGAATGAGACCATTGTATAACAGGGGAGAACAGCATGAAATCAGGACACATGGGGTAAAGCTTGACGGAAGAGAAAGGTCTTTAGTTCCTTCCTAAAGAGATCAAGAGAGGTGACGGAGCCGAGCTCATCGGGAAGAGAGTTCCAAAGCTGCAGGGCCGAGATGGAAAAGGCCCTTTGTGCCGTCAAGGTGTATTATTATTATTATTATTATTATTATTATTATTATTATTATTATTATTATTATTAAGCTTTATTTATGAAGCGCTGTAAATTTACACAGCGCTGTACATGCAATCTTTTTAGTTAGACAGTTCCCTGCCCTCGGGCTTACAATCTAAAAAGACATGACAAGGAAGGAGAAGGGAATGGTGGCGGGAAAGGGTAAGAGGTCCAGCAGTTCCTCTCTACCTCCGAGGCCTGGACCAAGGCAGATGGACTGGAGGGAGGGCTTGGGTCCTTAATGGATGGTTAATCATTTTCCAGGGAAAATACATACTCTCAAGTAGGATAATACATATACAATACATAGCAATACAGGAAATGGATCGATAAACAGGCAACAAAAGAACATCAGATAGTAAGCGACAATTGTGCAATGCCTGGGACTTAGGAACCCTTAACAAGTGCTTCCCGGCCGATCTGAGAGTGCGGGGCGGATTATATGGGGAGAAGCGGTCCTCCAAGTACTCTGGGCCCAAGCCATTTAGGGCTTTATAAGTCATAACGAAAACCTTGTATTCCGCCCGGAAGCGAATAGGCAGCCAATGCAGATCTTGCAGGATAGGTGTTATATGGCTGGTCCTGGAGCATCCAGTGACCAACCTTGCTGCCATATTCCGTACTAATTGAAGCTTCCGGGCATGGTACAAGGGTTGCCCAATGTAAAGTGCATTACAGAAATCCAACCGAGAGGTTATCAGAGCATGTACCACCGTTTCAAGGTCCCCCCGGCCCAGGTAGGGTCGCAGCTGGCGTATCAGCCAAAGCTGATAACAGGTGCTACTGACTGTCGCATCCACCTGAGATGTAAGGTGGAGCGACGAATCCAGAAGCACCCCCAGACTGCGAACTGAGT
>NW_024835644.1:0-659 GCF_019175285.1 Sceloporus undulatus
GGGAAGTCATCGGCAAGGAAAAGTCTAGCTGAAGAGGAAGTCCCAGCAGGGTCTTCGTCTTCATCCTCATCAGACCACTCTCCTTCCTCTGATTCAGAGACAGAACTGGATTGTGATTTGGAAAGGTTCTCATCTTCAGATGATCTAATGGGCTGAGGTTTGGATTTTTTGGCCTGAGAAGTTTTGCCACTAGATGGCGCCTTCTCTTAAGTTTGGAGCCCAGGGAAGAAGAAGAAGGCGCTGAAATGGCCTTTTCCCCTCCCCTTTTCCCTCCTTTTCTGTGTTTGCCCGCCAAGGAACTTTTGGGCGGGAATTTGCCTCTCTCTGATTGGGGGATGGGATCCCTGGAGGAGCGGGAAGCAGGAGGAGAGAGGGAAGACTCTCTGGCCCTATGGGAAAGGTAGCTATGTCTATCTGACCCAGACTCTTGGGCCGAAGGGGCAGCCGAGGTCACACTCCTGGATTTGTCCTCCATGGCAGCCACTCCCTCCCGATTTCGGGACAGGTTGCAGCGGCTGGGCGCGGTTGAGCACGGAGACGAAGGATATCCCTCTTACGGCTGTGCCAAGCGGCCTTCATGCCTAATTTCGTAACCCGAGGCACCACTGTATGTCTCTTTGGCCCTATACAGACAGGCCAAAATAAAGCTGCTTCAGGTC
>NW_024835644.1:759-1250 GCF_019175285.1 Sceloporus undulatus
GAAGCTGCACCAAAGCTGTGCACCAGTCCTTAGGACTGGATCATGGCTTTGGTGCGGCTTTTGGGCTCTTAATATGCATAAATTATTTAAACAGAATACTTCCAAAGTGACTCGAATCAGCTTTATTTTGGCCTGTCTGTATAGGGCCTTCGTGTGTCTAGTCCTCTCCTCTCTTGGGAGACTCTGTGGGGCCATGAGATTTTTTTTGGGGGGGGGGAATCCCAGAGAAACCATGGAACCTCAGAGTATGATCAAGATTGCAAGGTTCTTTCTGAGGAAGGAGAGGCAAACTAGGAGAGGCTGCAGCTGTTTGCTTTTGCCTGAGCCTCTGGGAAGGGCCCCTCTTCTCCTTTCTCTTCAGCTGTCTTCATGGAGGGCACACTCCTTTTGCCCTTTGGACTCAGTTTGCAACAATGGCAGTGAGCTGAAGAGAAGGGGAGAAATGGCAGCAGGAGGAAGAAGAAACCAGGACATTTTAAAAGCAGTTGAAA
>NW_024835645.1:0-1250 GCF_019175285.1 Sceloporus undulatus
GTGGGATTATTTGCTTGTTTTCCAGTTCTGTGTCTTCTCTGGAAAGGATGCAAAGGAAAGGGACCCACAAAATGGAGGCTAACTCCTGGGAATAAGCAACCAATCTCCATGAAGGTGCCTTATTTCTTCTGCACAGAGCCTCCCTGCCTCCAGGAGGCGCTGCTTCCCTCCTTCTTCCTCCCAGACTCAAGGAGAGAGGAGAAAATGTAATTTCTTCAGCTGGTCTTGCAATTCCAGTGCCATGGCCAGCAGGTGGCGATGTTTCCTTCCCTCAAGGCTGATGCTCCGTCTCCCTCCCAGCAGCCATGGAACAGACACAAACAATGAGCAAGGCTCAGAAGACTAGTGGGCATGGTTGAGGGCGGTGCCATGCAAATCCTTGACCAATCGGATGAGAGGAGAGCCCCAAAGTCTCTCCTGTTGGGAAGAGTCCCCCTGGAGGGGAGGCTGTGAGGGCAGGAAGGGTGTGGCTTGGGGGCTGTGGAGAGGGCTGAGGGTGAAGGGGGCTGCCAGGGCTGGAGGGGGAGTGGAGGTAGAGGTAGGCGGAGGGAGGGCTGGGGACAGGCCATGGTCTCACTGTGGCCTAGAAGGACGTCCCAAGGACAGGGGGTCTCTGGGCGGCCAGCCACACAGAAATTTCTTGATGTTCGAGATAGTGGAGTGGAACTCAAAGATGAAACTTCCGTTCTTCTCTTTTAATTTCAGGTTGTTCTGGGTTGTAAATCTTGCTCTAAAATCCATATTCAGCCTTTTTGTATCTTGTTGCAATGAAGAAGGCAGCAGAGCAGGGCTGCCACCAACCTCCTCCTTTGCCTCTTCTTTCAGGGTTCTGGTGTTTTGGGGGCCATCTTTGGCTCTGAAGGAGCCTTGGGCTTGATGGACTTTGCAGGAGCCCTTCTTAGAGCAGAAGGGAGGAGAAGAAGGGGCCTCTGTGGATGATGGGAGCAACGGTGGCTCAGCCATATGCCTTCTGCCCTTGGAAGCACACTTAAGGAGACCTAGAGCTCATTGATATTACGTTTAAACCGGTTTGGATCTTTTCATTCTCCCCTTGCAATCGCTTCTTTTTTGGCACTGCTTCAAAAGGAATGTCAATCATTTCAATCAATTCCCTTTTGGCAAGTATTCCCCAATGATTCCCTTAAAGAATGTTTATTATTATTATTAAGATTCATACATTGCCTATTGATTATTACACAATACATAATTCTGTGTATATATATTTCCTACCTTCCCTTACAATTTGTCTG
>NW_024835646.1:0-611 GCF_019175285.1 Sceloporus undulatus
AGCTCTATTAACTATATATCTATTTTCCAATACTTCTATATCCTTTTCTACTTTCCTCTTTCTTTCTTCTTTTCTTTTCTTAAGATTATCTGAGGAAGTTGACTTAAATCTACGAAAGTTCCCGCTACCAACTTCTTTCCCTTAGTTTCAAAGGCGCTACAAGGTCTCTTTCCACACTGGTTCAACTATGTGTAGCTTGCCACATTTCTTCTATTGGAGACGTCTTGTTGTTGTCTTTGTTTCCGACTCATAGAATCATAGAATTGTAGAGTTGGAAGAGACCTCAAGGGCCATCCAGTCCAACCACCTGCCATGCAGGAACTCTCAATCAAATCATACCCAACAGATGGCCATCAAGCCTCTGTTTAAAAACCTCCAATAAAAGAGATTCCACTACACTCTGAGGGAGTGTGTTCCACTTTCGAACAGCCCTTACTGTCAGGAAGTTCCTCCTAATGTTGAGGTGGAATCTCTTTTCCTGGAGCTTGCATCCATTCTTCTGTGTTCTAGTCTCTGAAGCAGCAGAAAACAAGCTTGCTCCCTCCTCAATATGACATCCCTTCAAATATTTAAACAGGGCTATCATATCACCTCTTCACCTTCTCTTCTCC
>NW_024835646.1:711-1250 GCF_019175285.1 Sceloporus undulatus
CCTCCTCAATATGACATCCCTTCAAATATTTAAACAGGGCTATCATATCACCTCTTAACCTTCTCTTCTCCAGGCTAAACATCCCCAGCTCCCTTAGTCATTCCTCATAGGGCATGGTTTCCAGACCTTTCACCATTTTAGTCACCCTCCTTTGGACACGCTCCAGTTTCTCAATGTCCTTTTTTTAATTGTGGTGCCCAGAACTGGACACAGTATTCCAGGTGGGGGCTGACCAAAGCAGAATAGAGTGGCACTGTTACTTCCCTTGATCTAGACACTATACTTCTATTGATGCAGCCTAAAATCACATTGACCTTGTTAGCTGCCGCATCACACTGTTGACTCATGTTCAACTTATGGTCTACTTGGACTCCTAGATCCCTTTCACGCGTAGTTTCATTCAGCCAGGTGTCCCCCATTCTATATCTGTGCATTTTATTTTTCCACCCTACGTGCAGTACCTTACATTTCTCCATGTCAAATTTCATTTTGTTAGCTTTGGGCCAGTTTTCTAGTCTGTTCAAGTCATTTTGAATTTT
>NW_024835647.1:0-1250 GCF_019175285.1 Sceloporus undulatus
TAAATAATTTAGGAATATTGAAATTCTGATACAGGTGTTAAGACAGGCTAGTGAGGGTGTCCCAAGACCTAGTCTGTAAAGGGAGGAAAAAGTTCAAAAAACAAGACGTCTTTGGATTGTATGTTAACAAACTTTGGAGAAAAACACATTTCGGCAGGCACCGAAAAGCAAGGAAGTTGAAACAAACAAGAAAACCTTTTGTATGTTAGAGTGGCCACTTTTCCCTTTAGATTTCCCCTGGCCACCTATTGTGTCCTTGGACCTAGAATTTAAAAAGAAAGTGTTAGCCTTTACAACAAAGTACCATCCAGATCAATATTATTACTACACTAATACATGGCACAATGTTGTAAAAGAAAATCTGCCATGGACAATGTTACATGGTAGTTAAAACAGAAAAACCTAAGGAGGAGGTTATAAGATAATTACCATTCAATTAAAAAAACACCACTAATCCGTTTTGATGAGGAAATGACCCCATTGGAAGGGGAATAAGAAGAAAGGCAAAAGAATAAAATTGTTACCAGATCCAGTTACTGTTGATGAAAAGGACATTTCCAAATACGACAGCCGAGTCATACACCAACATGTCCCCTTTACCAGTAGTGACCTTTTAAATTGGAAAACAAGTAGGCCACCATGGTCTGAGGACCCGACTGACATGTCCACCCTAACTGAAGGGATCATGGGTACTCATATACCTATTTGGTTAGATATTCAACAATTGCTAAATGTCCTCCTAACCCCAGAAGAGAAAACCATGGCATTAACTCAAGCCAGAGAAGAAGTAGGAAAAGACTATACCAGACCGGAAGAAAATAACACCCCCTTTTGTCAACCTATTGGAAGAGACTAAAGTTTATACAATCCACTGAATAGATTATAAGTTCTAAATGCTCCTGGATGCCCGTGCCTTTGAAACAGACTTTGCCTGAAAACTAGAAATTGGTGATGAAATTTGAAAATGCCTCTCTGAGGACTGTGTTAAAGTTAAACAGAAGATAAATCCCAGGGGTGTGAGTAAAAGAAAGATTAAAAGCCTGGAGTGTTTAAAAGAAAAATAGGTGTTAGAGTAATTTAAAAACACCCAAATGGACTGTGTGTATCATGTAAGAAGAAAAATCTCATTAATAAAATACCAGTTTGTGTGAAAACACTCTTGTTAAAGAAAAATATAATCCCAATCTGTGTAAGTTTAAAGGAATTATTATTATTATTATTATTAATTTTTATTTATAAAACACTGTAAA
>NW_024835648.1:0-1250 GCF_019175285.1 Sceloporus undulatus
ATTGAGGAGGGAGCAAGCTTGTTTCCTGCTGCTCCAGAGAATAGGACCTGGAACAATGGATGCAAGCTCCATGAAAAGCAATTCCACCTCAACATTAGGAGGAATTAACTGACAATAAGAGCTGTTGGACAGTGAGACATACTCCTTCCTAGGAGTGTGGAGGATTCTCCTTACCTGGACAATTTTAAACAGAAGCTGAATGGCCATCTGTCAGTGATGCTTTGATTGAGAGTTCCTGCATGGCAGGGGTGGAGTGGATGGTCCTAGTGGTCTCTTCCAGCTCTAGGACTCTATGAGTCTATGATTCTGAGATCACAATGGGACAGTCTCAATGCTTCAGCCTGACGTTGCAAAGGGCCACTTTAAATAGTTCAGGTAAAGAGCTCCACCTTGAAGTCACAACAGTATCATCTCAATCCTTCAGGTAAGGAGCACCAGCGTGAACTCGTAATAGTCCCGTCTCAATCCTTCAGGCATGGAGAATCAGCCTGAGGTTGCAAGAGGCCAATGTCAGTCCTTCAGGTAAGGTAAGGAGCACAGGCCTTGAGCCACAATAGTCCTGTCCCAATCCTTCAGGTAAAGAAAATCAGCATGAGATTGCAAGAGGCCAATGTCAGTCCTTTAGGCAAGGAGTATCAGTCGGAGGTCGCAATGGACCAGTCTCAGTCCTTCAGGCAACTTCCTTTTCTGGGAGAGATTTTGACTTCCAGTTTTGCGCAAACATTATTCTAGCTAAGGTTGTCCTATAAAACAGCGCCTTCCCATATTTATTGTCCAAATTTTCTTCAAACATCCTTAATAAATAATATTCTGGTTTTAGTTATTATTATTATGTTTGTATTATTATTATTAAGGTTCAATGTAGTTTGCAGTCAATGAAGGCATTTTGGAGGCAATGATGGGGGTTGCAGATTTTCCTGTAGGAAGGCAGATTTGGGGGCTGGAGCAAGTAAGGCCCTTCTCCTCCTCCTCCAACGGCCTCTTCCCCTTCAGTCCTTATTCTCACAGAAGAACCCAATTGGGGAGGCCCCCATGGAGGCCCCCACCTTCCCTTCCCTTCCCTGCCAAGGCAGAAAGGCTCCTCTGGCTGCCAGGCCTCCTTCTCTCTCTTGGGAGACTCCGGGGGTCTATGATATTTCAGAGGGGAATCAAAGGGTCTTTGTATGTGAATATACATTGGCCTCTTTTCAGGGAAGAGAGGACCATCTCTCGTGTTGAAGCTCTTTCCACTCTCCTCTCCCAAAACAGAA
>NW_024835649.1:0-1250 GCF_019175285.1 Sceloporus undulatus
CATAACTTTGAACCCAGTTTCCTGTTTAGTTTGGTCAAATGTTCTATTTTCTGTTGTTTGTTTAATCTTTATTTTATATTCTGCTTCTTTCTGCTGTACTTATTATTGCTATATTTTATATCTTTAGCAGACTCTACATCACCCAGAAATCTTTGGATAGTGAGTGGTCAAAAGTGAAATAAATAAATGAATAAATAGGTATAGAATTTAAGAATTATATATAAGACTACAATATGAACTACCATTTAAAAATAACATTGCTCTCCTATCTAAACTCTCATACAGTGGATAACAACAAATAAAAGAATCACTGTTTTAAGCATTAGCAGGTGAGCATTTTTTCCTGTGTGTTTAACAAAAACAATAGCTCACACCCAGAGAAGCTCATATAAAAGTTTCATATTACTCATATAAAAGTTTCGTATTACATGCCTCTTCTAATCATAAGAGACCAGCATGAAAATACTATTCTTGAAAATGATTCAGGTCAGTTTCTATGTTACATAAAATAGCCTTCATAGTTTTGAAAACTGTAGCAAGCAGTGTAGTCTACAACAAAAGCATTACATAGAAAGTGTAATGGAAAGCTCAGAGGACACCTTAGTAAGCAAACTAGACAAGAGCTTTATTATCTTTCTTAAACAAGCTAGAATAGCAACATTAGGAAATTCCTGATTCTACCCAGATACAACTGCATCAAGTGCCTCATCTAGTGACGAAATGTACAGTGGGCCCTTGGTATCTTCTGGGTTTACTTCCATGACCCCATGGATACCAAAATCCATGGATGCTCAAATCCCATTTAAAAAAAATGGCATAGTAAAATGATGAGATGTGGTGGCTTAGCGGTTAAGATGCCAATTCTGACAATCATACAATTTGAAGGTTGGCAGTTCAAGGCCTGAATGTTGCATTATGGGGTGAGCTCCTGTCATTAGTTCCAGCTTCTGCCAACCTAACAGTTTGAAAGCATGCAAATGCAAGTAGATAAATAGGTACCACTTCTCAGTGGGAAGGTAACAGCATTTTGGTACAGTCATAATGGCCACATGACCACCAGAGCAGTCCTCGGATAATGCTGGCTCTTCAGCTTAGTAACGGAGATGGGTACCACCCCCATAGTCAGTTACAATTAGACATTCATGTCAAGGGACTGCCTTTACCTTTAGTAAAATGATGCCCCTTATATAAAATGGCAATATCAAGGTTTGATTTTTGGAATATATATATATATATGTATGTGTATGTGT
>NW_024835650.1:0-694 GCF_019175285.1 Sceloporus undulatus
CCCTCAGTCCCAGGCTGGGAAGGAAGAGGCAAGGAAGGAAGGACCCTCCTCCTGGAGCTTCTCCCTGGGCAGCCTCTGAGAAGGACACTCCAAGAAGCCCCTCCTGCTTGGCTCCAAGACCCCCAAGGCAGCCTCCAACTCACTCCCAGAACTGCAGACTGCTTCTCCTGTTTCCCTCTCCCTTCTTCTCGGGGACCATGGAAGGGTTGGCTCTCGCATGGACTTAGCCCAAGAGGAGGAGGAGGAGGAGGAGGAGGGCAGTTCCCCTTCTTGGGCTGCCCAGCATTACCCCCCACCAGCAGCAGCAGCACCGAGGACACAGGAAAGAGACCGACTTCGCTGCTGCCCCAGCTGCGCCCGGAGATGGTGCCGGCGCCAGGATTATTAGGCTGAACTCTCTGGGTTTCTTCTTCTTCTCCTCCTCCTCCCTTTTGGCTTTGGGCGCTTTGGCACAACCAGGAGACCCCGCCGCCTCCCGCTGGCCTCCCCTCCTCCCTGGCTGCTTCTTTAAGCCTCCCTCTTCGCTCCAGAAAGAGAGGGATCCCCGGGCCCTTTCCCCTCCTCCCTCCCTCCCTCTCTCTCTCTCTCTTCCAAGAACCGCCCGCTGGATAATGTCCACCCCAAGCAGAGGCAAGAAGGACAAAGAGATCGTCGCCGAGTATGAAAGCCAAGTGAAAGGTAAAGAGGGGCTGGG
>NW_024835650.1:794-1250 GCF_019175285.1 Sceloporus undulatus
TGGTGCCGGCGCCAGGATTATTAGGCTGAACTCTCTGGGTTTCTTCTCCTCCTCCTCCTCCTCCTCCCTTTTGGCTTTGGGCGCTGGCCTCCCCTCCTCTCTGGCTGCTTCTTTAAGCCTCCCTCTTCGCTCCAGAAAGAGAGGGATCCCCGGGCCCTTTCCCCTCCTCCCTCCCTCCCTCTCTCTCTCTCTCTTCCAAGAACCGCCCGCTGGATAATGTCCACCCCAAGCAGAGGCAAGAAGGACAAAGAGATCGTCGCCGAGTATGAAAGCCAAGTGAAAGGTAAAGGGGGGCTGGGAGCGGGGATGGGCGGCGGCCAGGGGGGGGGGGGGCTGCCCCCTCCCTCCCTCCCTCCTTTCTTTCTTTTCTTCCTTTCTTTTCCTCTTTTCTCTTCTTTCTTCTTTCCTCCCTCCCTCCCTCCCTTCTTTCTTTCCTTCCTTCCTTTCTCCCTTCCT
>NW_024835651.1:0-1250 GCF_019175285.1 Sceloporus undulatus
AAATTCCAGTGGTATAAATATGATATAATTATAATCACTTGACAGCAGGACAATTCAGTGGTATATGACAAACCATTGTGATTTCTCAGGTACCAAAATCAGAGCACACTATCCACAAAGCCACAAGGTTGCTAGGAGTACAGTTAGATGGACCACAGGCTTGATGGCACAAATAATTTCTTTAGCAGATAGGTAAGCTAAGCTAAACTCTCCTCTCATGACCACGTCCTCCCTATCATGGGCATAGCAATGGCTACTAAGTCGTTTAACATGCAATCTATTTTCACAAGAGAAAGCACTACAGGAAGTGTTGCCCAAGCCTGAACCTCAAACCTCAATCCATCGGCTGGACAGATATCCCCCATGGGTGAGAACACATATAGGTGTCAAATCTGGGATGCATAATCTTGTGGCAGTAATTCAACCCCTGTTCTTTCCACCACACCAAGGAATTGTTCCCTGCAGTTAGCACAGAAGCAGGTGTAAATTAACACAGGATTATTTACAATGTCTGCGTAGGACATACATCTTCTCACTGTTTCTTGAACACATTTTGGTCCTTTAAGGAAATGGGATTTTATCAAATCAATCCAAAAAAGTAGCATTTTTAAAGCATTAGGAGTACATGGCTGACTGACAGATTTGAGGTTGGAAAGGCATTTCCCAACCCCTGAGGTCAGTCTGACAGGTGACCCTGCAGGGCGCTTTTTGGCTTTCCTCTGTAGCACAGTTCATTTGTATGATCTATTGAGGCATGTTACTATTTGTCATATACAATAGGGCTTTAATTATTCAAAATGCTTTAGAAACTTCATTTCATTAATCCTCAGCAACCTGGGAGGCAAGTCAACATCGTTCCTATTTTACATATGGGAAACTGACAAGAGGCTGAGATTTACCCTGAGGTAACTGAGACTTCAGAACAGAGCTGAAATCTGAACCCAAGCCTCCTTGGCCAGGTCCCAAAGCTCTAAAGCACTGGACAACCTTGGTATTTCCATCAATACTAACATACAGCCGTGGCATGGTTAAACTTCCCCTCCTGCTCTTTCCTTGTCAGTCTAGGGAAATCCAGATGTGAACTGTTCTGGAAATGGAGCTGATCATGGTACTTCTTGCATGGATCAACTAGAGTAAGATTTAGAAACCAATTCTTTCTAGTTCACCACTGTAGAATCTATCAACCTCACACCAAGAAACCCTGGGATTGCAGAGCAAAAGAGCAGCAAACAGAGGACCAATGCCCACTG
>NW_024835652.1:0-1250 GCF_019175285.1 Sceloporus undulatus
AATCTCTTTTCCTGTAGTTTGAATCCATTGTTCCAGATCCTATTCTCGGGAGCAGCAGAAAAACAAGTTTGCTCCATCTTCAATATGGTACCCCTTCAAATATTTAAACAGAGCTATCATATCACCCCTTAACCTTTTCTTTTCCAGGCTAAACAGGGAAGTACATACTCAGCTCCCTGTTGCTCCTCATAGGGAGATGCACCATTTTGATTGTAGGATTTTGTCTCCTCTTCCCAGCAATCTGACTTCTAAAGTCAATTCCATCTTCCATGTTGTGATGGCTGGGTCTCCAGCCATCTGGGAACTTCTCCTGAACACAAAGGGTTAATCTGGGAGGAGGTACATGCTAATGAGAGATGACATCACATGCTAATGAGCAGCTACATCATAGCTGACGTAAGGCTCACTTGGCCAATCAACAGTGCCAGAGCGGCAGTTTCAAAAGATTCCAAGAGAGGGCTTTAAATACCCCTGTAGGACCATGTGTCCTTTGTTCTCCATCTTGGCTGGTTTGGAGAAACCAGAGGTCTGTCCTCTGAGAGCCGGAGGACCGGCTCTGACATGCAGGTAGAGTTGGCAAGGAGCCAACTCCCTGATTCCAAGAACTCCAAAGGACTACAAATCCCATCTGTTGTGAGTAGTTAGGAATGTGTTAGCTAGTGCGTTTAGGCCTTTTGTTATTTTCAACAATGGCTTGTCTGGAATGAATTCTGTAACTATGTTCTTTGACCTGCAAGGCAAAGAGGCTTTGCAAGAGTGTTATAAATTCTTTCTATCCTATTCTATCCCTTTTTAAAATAAACTTCTTTTTTTTAAAAGCATCTGCTATCTCTATACTCCTATACACGTGCCTAGACTCGGCTATTGAAACTAGATCTCTCTCTCTCTATTCTTCACAAGTCTCAGTGTGTGTGGGGAAGGAATTAATTCACTGAGTGGTGGCAGCGCGCGGCTTTAGGACCTCAAGGGGTCTCATTCCGCTCAACAGGGAGCGAGAATGGAGATCTAAGAGATCCTAGAGGGAATAGTGTGACAAGAGGGGACTCCCTGGGAGTAAAGGGCCACGTACAGGGCGCCAAGGGCTCCAGGGAAAGGCCCCCAAGTCACCACACATGTGCTGGCACATAAGATCATCCAAAGGTCCCTTGGGTGCATCTAGCCTGGCTCTCATATAAACCATTCTGAGCAATGCAGAGAAAGAACTGAAACTAAACACAATGGCTATATTGATACAGCAACTGTAGCTGATG
>NW_024835653.1:0-1250 GCF_019175285.1 Sceloporus undulatus
TGTACTGTGCCCTGAAATTAATAGGCAGCCAATTAAGAGATTGTAATATAGGTGTGATATGGTCACCTCTAGATCTTCCAGTGACCACTCTGGCAGCCATATTTTGGATGAGTTGAATTTTCCAGACTTGGTACAAGGGTAGCTTAGGTAGAGCACATTACAGAAGTCAAGACGTGAGGTTGCCAGAGCATGCATGATAGTTTTCGGTTCTACAGGTTCCAGGAAGGGGCGCAGTTGGCATATCAACCAAAGCTGATAACAGGTACTCTTGGTCATTGAATCTATCTGAATTGACATCTGGAGCAACGGATTCAGGAGCACCCCCAAACTGCAAACACAGTCCTTTAGGGGAAGTGTGACCCTATCCAGGACCGGTTGACAAGTCTCCATACCTGGATTAGGATCTCCATCAAGTACCTCTGTCTTATCTGGATTCAGTTTTAATCTGTTTCTCCTCATCTAGCACATTACTGCCCCAAGACATTCATTCAGAGGGGAGATGCCTTCCTTAGTTGATGCAGAGGTCTGGCGCATGAAGAGATATAGTTGGGTGTCATCAGCGTACTGATAGCACTTCCCTCCATGTCTCCAGATGATCTCTCCCAGCAGTTTCATGTAGATGTTAAATAGCATTAGTGACAGGATGATGCCCTGAGGAACGCCAAATTTAAACTCCCTTTAAAAGGAACAGCTTGCTTAGAAATAGAAGTTGGAGCTGTAATTGTTCATGTCCAAGGGATCTACGGAGGGCTTTTCCAGAAGACGCTGAACCACCGCTTCTTTTAAGCAAGATGGAAAATAGCCCTCCCTAAGAGATGCATCTATGATACATCTCAGGTCAGTCCTAAGTGCATCTCCTCCTTGGAGGACTAGACACGAAGGGCAAGGGTTGAGAGGCAAGTTGTCTTCTTTACATTTCCAAGGAGATTGTCCACATCCTGAGTACGCCCAGATTTAAATTAATCCAGTATGATCTTATTCACGGAGTTAGTGGACACCTCACCTATAGCCTCTGGAAGAAGGGAAGGAATACACCGTTTCTTCCTTCCTTTCGGAATGGAGCCCAAGCTGCAGAGCTAGACTCAGGAGAGAAAGGCTATGAAGACTCTGCTTTGTACATATAGCTCTTTCTCTCTGAGTGTGTGTGTGTGTTTGCCTCTGCTGTTCTTATGGCTGGGAATGGAGCTAAGGGCTGAGGAGAGAAGAAAGTGTCAATGTTGTGCAAATGCAGAACTTTTTTGCATCAAAGA
>NW_024835655.1:0-1250 GCF_019175285.1 Sceloporus undulatus
CGCGATTTGGTGCGAAAAAGCGCCGAAAAGCACCAAATCGCGGCTTTCGCTATTAGCGCCTATGGGGCTTCGGCTTGCGAATGCTTTTCGGGTTACGAATGGCGCCGCGGAACGAATTAATTTCGTAACCCGGGGGAGCCCTGTATATGTTCCATTACAGTCACTGAAAATTTCTCTAGCATAATATTTTTTATTTACATATAATGTCACTCCTTTTTTTTATAATCTGAAAAGGATGAAAAACTATTTCCCAGTTTTGAATTTTTAACATATTTCATTTCTTTTTTTCTTATCCTAGTCTCCTGAATACAAGTTATATCTCCATGTAATTTTTCCAAACGATGAAAAATAATGTTCCTCTTAATCCTTGAATTGATCCCTTTAACGTTCCAAGATATAATCCTAACCATTTTTTTTCCACTGTAAAAATCTTATTACCAATTTACTTGATGTTCCGTTCTTTAGATATTTCTGTTTTCCCTTAGTTATTCAAATTATTATTATTCAAAAACGATTAATTGTGAGTCTTCCAAGACACTGTTCTCTTTCAAATTATTTTCGCCTGATTCCTTTTGATTTCCGTTTCCTTTCGCTTCTTTATTTTCCTTTTTATCCTGTACTGCTTTGTCTTTGTCAGATAATTTTTTCTCGTCCATATTCTTATTTTCTTTATATTTACTGGCTTTCCATTCTCTTACTTGACTTCTTTCCTCTCTGACGTCTTTAAATTTGCTCCTAAGCTTCATTTCTATTTCCTTTGCCTTATTAAGATTGTCTACTTTAATTCTCTTCTGTCTATAAGAAAATGATAAGCCTTCTAACCTATCCCATCTAAAGTTTATGTTCATTTTATTTAGGAGTTGGGTTAATGTCCTGTATTTCTGTCTTTCCATCATTATTTGGGGGTGAATATCTTTGAAAATTTTTAGTTCTGTGTCTTCTATAATCAAAGTTTTTTCATAGTTTCTTTGAATTATCAAGTCTTTAAATCTTGTTCTCACAAAAGAAATTACTATATCCCTTGGTAATGATTTATCTTGTGTCCGTTGTGAATATACCCTAAAAATTTTGTCTATCTCTAATTCCATTATTTCCGTTTCAATTTCTAAGAAATTCGCTAAAGAAGGAATTACTCTTTTACTGAAATCTTCATTTATCATTTCTTTAAGACCTCTTATTTTAATACATCTTTCTCTGTATCTTAGCTCATTCGTCCAGTCCATTGATTGTTGTGTCCCTTGCTTTCTTAT
>NW_024835656.1:0-1250 GCF_019175285.1 Sceloporus undulatus
CTCATACTGCTGCCTGGCCTCTGCTGCCTTCTGCGCCCCTGGTGGAGTTGGGGGAAGAGGGAAGGCTTGCTTCTGGGTTGGATGCTGGTCTTCCTGAGGCCTGGAGGAGTGGCTTTTAAAGGTTACCATTCCTGCCATGCCCTCTTGCTGCTGCCTGGTTCTCAAAGCCCAACTGTCCAAGTGGATGCATTCTGGAACCTTTTGAGCCATGTAGCTCACCTGCCATTATGATGTCATATAACCTCAGGGTTCTCATGGTTGACTCAGAGATATATGCCTTTGTAAAATCAGTGTCTCTCAGCACCTTTGAGACTGAAAGAGATAATTTGGCAGGAGGACCTTTCCTAAAGTCCAATTGCATGAGGCCACTGTGACCACGATGTGGATATCTGGTCTTATAGCATAAGACCGTAACATCTGTTTTATTGTATTCATAAAATCAGTTCTCCCTCCTTCTCCATGGAGTCTCCAAAACAAACAAACTTATTTTTATTTTTATGTGTTTACGGTATTTCTAGCCTGCTTTTGTCCTGGGTCAGGCTATTGGTTCGGAGGGGCTGATCTGAGGCAGAGAACATGGGAAACTCTCTTTCTCTGTGTCCATCAGGGTCACAAGATGGGAGCCCCTTGCCATTTATCGGGATTTGCAGAATTAGCAAAAGCATCCTCTTCCAGACTTTAAAGCAGAGCACTCCTTAACGCTGTGTCTACATCACACAACATCCCATTATTAGATCAGTTTCATACCACCTGAGCCTCCGTCCTATGGAATCCTGGGAGTGGCAATTTTCTATGATATTTTAGCCTTCTCTCTCAGAGGTTTCTGGTGCCACAGCAAACTATTGCACATCCCAGGATTTCTATCAGATGGAGCCATGGCACTGTCAAGCTGCATTATTTCTACAGTGCAGACGCATCCAAAGTTAAACCTACACTGGAAACGTGGGCTCTATCTACACTGTGGAAATGAATGCAGTTTGACGCTGCTTCAAACACCGTGGCTCAGCGCTACAGAAAGCCTGAGATGTGTAGATTTTGTGAGGTGGCTTTGGTGCCACAGCAAACTGGGCATCCCAGGATTTCCATAGGATGGAGCCGGGGCAGTTAAAGCGGTGCCAGGCTGCATTGATTCTGCAGTGTGGCAGCAGCCTGGGCTTGAAATGGAATTGCTGCTGTGAGGGCATTTCCCATTGTCAGCTCAGTTTCCAAAGAGGGATTCCGGCCGGCCAGAGCCGCTGGGGCTCTTAAAC
>NW_024835657.1:0-1250 GCF_019175285.1 Sceloporus undulatus
CTTTTGTAAACAAATCTGCTATGTTGTATTGTGTCTCAATGTACCTCAATTCTATTTCACCTTTTTGAACCATGTCTCTCACATTTTGGTACCTGACACCCACATATTTGGTTCTGTTTTTCAAACTTTCTGTTTCAGCCATTGCTATACATGATTGTGAATCTTCTTGAATTTCAACTGGAACTCTAAATCTTTCATTCAGGTCAATTAACAATTGTTCAATCCATTGAACCTCGTTTGCTATTTCGTTCAGTGCTGCAAATTCTGATTCAGAAGTACTAAGCGCTACGTTTGTTTGTTTTCTGCTTCTCCAAACTATGGGACTCTCGCTGTACTTGATTAACATTCCTGTGATTGACTTTTTGTCTCCTGATTCTGAAGCGAATGAACTATCTACAAAACAGTCTAGATCTGCGTTGCTGCTTCTTATGATCAACTTTCTGTCTAAAGTTCCTTTCAAGTATCTCAATAAATGTTTCACAGCTGTCCAATCCTCAACCTTAGGATTGTTAACTCTTCTGGATAACGTGTTCACTGCAAACGAAATGTCAGGTCTAGTGTGGCATGAAATAAACTGAAGTGATCCTATAATGCTCCTGAAAAATGTCTTGTCCTCAAAATCTCTGGTTGTTGGTTCTGAAATGAAACCTGTTGTCATGGGAGCTTTTACTATCTTCGCACTCTGTAGACCACACTTTTCTATCAAATTCTCAATCTTCTTCCTCTGACTCAACAAACAATGTCCATCTTCTGTCCACTCAACATTAATTCCTAAATACGACTTCAACAAACCTAAGTCCTTTAAAACAAACTTTTCTGATAATTCTCTCTTTACTGACTCAATTTCCTGTTCTGACTTTGCTGCCACACACAAGTCATCAACATAAATCACAAGCACTATGTCTCCTTTTGTATACACACATGCATCTGCCACGCTTCTCTTGTAACCTAGCTTCTCTAGCTCAACATTGATACACAAATTCCAAGCTCTGGCACTTTGCTTCAAACCATACAATGCCTTCTTCAACCTATACAGTGGTACCCTGGGTTACGAATTTAATTCGTTCCGCGGCGTCGTTCGTAACCCGAAAGATTTCGCAACCCGAAAAAGCCATAGCCGCTAGCGCTGGAAAGCCGCGATTTCGTGCGAAAAAGCGCCGAAAAGCACCAAAATTTTTTTTCGTAAGCCGGAAAAAAAAAACCTAACCCAGAACAGTTTTTTCCTATGGAATTTTTTCGTATCCCGGAAA
>NW_024835658.1:0-1250 GCF_019175285.1 Sceloporus undulatus
TGTATATATATATATATATATACTGTAGAAATGGTGCAATTTTTGACACTGCTTTATTGTTTTTTTAAAAAACATACTTTTTATTAATTTTTTGTCTCAGATGTAATCCAACACAATTTCCTTTATACAGTACATATATAATTACATCTTATTATATTTCAAGCAACACAGGGAAATGTCAGATTAACCATTTGTATGCCGCTCTGATATCCTTTTGGCTGAAGAGCGGGGTATAAATAAATATTTAATAATAATGATAATAATAATTAAAGTTCTTCCTGCGTCTTGAACTTCTTCATATTTAATATTTGTTCATCTTTTTTGGGAATATTATATATATGTGTGTGTGTGTGAATATTTGTTCAGGCTCTTCTTCCATGAGTTATACCACAATTACAACATGTCTAATAATAATAATAATAATAATAATAATAACATCTTGACCTTTCACTTTGTATCATACGCTCATAATTTATTTGTCATAAATTACTCTGCGTTTGACGTGATTTTTTAAACACAATTTCTGTTTATTATCTTAATTTTTTTAAGTTCTTCATATTGATTTAATCCCTTCTGATAGTGTTTTATCCCTATTATTATTATTATTATTATTAAACCATTTCCTTGAAACCTTATGTATTTCTGGACCATCTTTGTTTACACCAATTCGTTACTGAGTCCCCGTCTTCGTTGTTTTGAATAACTGTCTCGTCCTTTAACAGGTTTGTGAGTTTGTCTGTTTCAGTCCTATCTGCCATGCTGCCTTGACCTGGTCACACTACAAATCCCAGGGCTCCATATGATGGAGGTGTTAGAAGAATTTTGGGCGGCCCACAAGGCTGTGGACCACTTCAAGGCTCCTCCGCTGCTCCTCAGCCTTAATAATAATAATACAATTTATTTATATTCTGCATTTTCCCGAAGGAATCAAAGCTTCTCCTGAGGAGAATGCCATGCAGAGGAGGAGGAAGAGCAGACGCCGGCCCTGCAAGGCTCCTCCATCGCTCAGCCTTCTCAGCCAAGGAGAAGTCCAAGCAGAGGAGGAAGAGGAGGATGGGCAAAGCTCCTCTCCTCTTGGCTTTCCTGGCAAAGGAGAAGGTGGAGGACACAATTAATACTAATGACTGCAAATAAATCATATTTATAATTATTATTAGGATGGGGGACACCTGGCTTGACAAGAGTGCATGCAAAAGGGATCTAGGAATCCAAGTAAACCACAAGTTGAATATGAGCCAACAGTGTGATGC
>NW_024835659.1:0-1249 GCF_019175285.1 Sceloporus undulatus
TCTCTGCAGAACAGCTATCTTTTCACCAATGCGACATTGTTAACTCCCCATGGAATATTGTCTAGTTCATTACTTACAAACTGTTTTCTACCTCCATCCATGCAGTGGACTTAAAAATACTGGTTCTCCATCAATTCAGAAGATAGTATTTAGTTAAATAGTCCCAGAGAAAACTGCACACAGATGATGGCGTGTTACAAATGGCCATAAGGGACATCCTCAGGACGTCCTAGTTTTAAAAAGGGGCATCACTTCTTGACGCCCCCAAGCCTAATACGTCCTGAGGACATACAAGATGGCAGCGCCCCATCTACATGGGGGCCACCATGATAGCGTCACGAATGCACCGCCTCCAAACGAGGTGGCGCGGACATGATGACATCGCACCGCTTGAGGGTGCTTGGAGCGCCCTTTATGCAGCGCAAGAAGGAGCTCCGTTTCGGAGCTCCTTCTTGGCTTTGCGTCGCTGGGTGCAGCCTTCAGACGGCAGCGCCAGCGACGCGGAAGAGAAAGGGCCCCTTTCTCCTCCTCCCCGCTGCTGCGGGGTGTCCTTGGAGCTTGAGGCCCCAAAGACACCCCTTTCCAGGCTGCGGGGAAGGGGCCTTTTGCCATTTCCCCACGGCCCGGAAAGCAGCAGATCAGGGCCTCAGCGGCTGCCGCTCTGGCCACTGAGGCCCCAATACACCGGGGAAAGGGGTGGGTACAGGCCGCCGCTTTTCGGTGGTCTGTAACCCGCCGATATTTCTTTCCCCCCAAAACTTCAGGGACATTCCTCTAAATTGGGAGAAGCGTGTTTTTCAGCTCTTGACAATCCAAAAGTTAATATCAGATAGCATGATCACTCATGGCACTTTGTGAAACTATCCATAACATTGTGAATGATAAACACTTTGGGCTCTCTCCTTGGTTTTACCCAACTAACTCAAATTTAGGAATCATGGGCCCCATACAGACTGCCAAAATAAAGTCACTTTAGGTCACTTTGGAGGTACACTGTTTAAATGATGCATGCGTCCTAAGAGTCCGGAAGCTGCTCCAAAGCTGCGCTCCAGTCCTTAGGACTGGATCATGGCTTTGGCGTGGCTTCTGGACTCTTAGGGCGCATGCATCATTTAAACAGCATACCTCCAAAGTGACCCAAAGCAGCTTTATTTTGGCCTGTCTGGATGGGGCTGGTGCCAGTTAAACGAACAGACAAATGGTTGAAGATGTTTGTCAAATCAATGCTTGTTATACTGTACTAAGAAAA
>NW_024835660.1:0-1249 GCF_019175285.1 Sceloporus undulatus
AAGACCCTCTATTCCACCTAGGAGGCCAGTGTTTCATGGCTCTGTTTCACAATTTGTGGACTCTATAGGTTTCTTTGGACCCAGGAGAGGCCTTTAAAAAACAAAACAAAACCATGTAGTCATTTAGATGTCAGTTTATAGATTACTGTGTGAAGTCGAAGGCTTTCATGACCAGAATCCATAGTTTTTGGTGGGGTTTTTAGGCTATGTAGCCTTGTTCTGGAAAAGTTTATTCTGACGTTTTTTCATGATGCTAGCAAAATGTCAGGAATAAACTCTTCCAGAACACAGTCACATAGACCAAAAACCCCAGAAAAAACTGTACAAATTATAGATTACTGCTTGGTAGGAAAAAAATAGCCACCCACCAAACATAGTCACATTTTCCAGCACATCTCCTGGAGGCTGTTTTAGTTTGAAAAAAATGTATTGTGGGTGTGTGCCTCAGAGAGTTGCACATGGACCATGCATTTCCATCGCCTGCTCTAGAGATCTTAGAAGTTTGTTTTGCTCCTTTAACATGATGAAAGAAACATGAGGCTATGCAGTTCCGACTATTCCTTCCACATTTCCTTTGTACTTGGAATTACAGTTTAAGTCCAATTTGATTCAGCAATGAGGGGAAGGAACAGAGAAGCCTCTTGGAGTGAATAAACTGGGTACACTTAGCCAGTGCTTCAAGCACGGTACAAATACAGTGACTATGGTCACTGAGAGACAAACATAGGAGGAAAGATGTTGTTTAAGAGTGGGTGGATAACCATATGAATAGTGGAAGGAGTTACATTTATCCCTTAATTACCATAGAATCATAGAATTGAAAGAGACCACAAGGGCCATCCAGTCCACCCCCAGCCATGTAGAAACACAAAATCAAAGCACTCCTGACAGATGGCCATCTAGCCTCTGTTTAAAAACCTCCACAGAAGGAGACTCCACTACTCTCTGAGGGAGTGGTGTTCCAATATCAAACAGCTCTTACTGTCTGGAAGTTCCTCCTAATGCTGAGGTGGGAATCTATTTTCCTGTGTCTTGAATCTATTGCTCCAGGTCCTATTCTCTGGAGCAGCAGAAAACAAGCTTGCTCCGTTCTCAATATGACATCCCTTCAAATATTTAAACAGGGCTATCATATCACCTCTTAACTTGTCACCCCATCACCTTATACAAAGTTTTACATTTCTATGCCTATTCATACAGGCCCGTTACAGATGGGCCATATAGTACGCGCGGAGCGCGTACTAGGGTT
>NW_024835661.1:0-1249 GCF_019175285.1 Sceloporus undulatus
ACAGCAGTTTGCTTTTGCCTCAGACTCCTAGCAAAGGAAAGTCCCTGCCCCCTTCCTTCTTCTCCTCTTCCCACTTTTGAGTTGATGGGCTGCAAACTCCTTGGCAATCATTATGCAGAAACTGAAGTGAGCTGAAGAATGGGGAAAGTGGGTGGAAGAGAAAGAAACCAGGACTTTTTAAAAGCCCCCGAAATAATGGGGTGACAGAGGATTAACCAGGACTCTCTCTGCCAAAATTGAACATTATTTTATTTGCTTCCTTTCATAAATTGACCCAGAAGTGACACAGATGAAGCTATTAGCATAGTGACTCACCAAAGAGTTGTTGTACCTTGGTAGCCTCTTTCCTTTGGAGCCCAGCTCCCTCCGCTTGGCCTCTGTGTTGGCCATCAGGTGGGCAGGGATCCTGGTGGCCCTGAACTTGGTCACTTCCAGAAAGAGAGTCCCCAAAGCCGTGTACAAGGAGGACGAGGTGACGTTCTTGAGAAAAGGGACCAGGGTTAGGATTGGCTTGGCAAGAAACCCTGCAGCACTCAAAGACACAGAGAACAGAATTTTGCTGGTGACATACGCAGGTGACATATGCCTCCTTTGGGTTGATGCAGAGGTGGGCATCCCCTTCCTCCCTCTGCACTAAACAAAGCCCCTGGACCTAGCATAGACTCACTGCAGCTCCCCTACACAAGAGATACTCCATGCCTTATTAAAGTGGTGGGAGATTAGGGGATGGGGAATTAGAGGGGGTCCTGGTTATGTCCCCATAGCTAGATATGAAATGAGTGCATCATAAATAAATAAACAAATAAATAACCTGCTGAAACCTCCAGAGTTCATCAGTGCTTTTCCCCAGTATCAGCCCCTTTCCCAAGAAGGCTGCATCTGCACTACAGAAATAAGGCACTTTGACACCGCTTTAACCGCTCAGTGCTTTGGAATCCTGGGATTTTACCTTTGGACACTTAGCCTTCTCTGCCAGAGAGCTCTCATGCCACAACAAACTACAAATCCCAGGATTCCACTGGATGGAACCAGGAGAGTTAACAGACTTTAGAACTGGATTATTTCCGCAGTGCAGATACAGCTTGAGTCGATTGTAAAAGGATAGAAGCACCCAAGTCTTGTTTTTACCCTCCTAATAATGGTTTTCCTTTAAAAAAATAAGTAGTTTGTTTTAGTCTCTAATCCTTATTCTTGTTGTTTGTTTGTTTCTATGTTTGTTTGTTTCATTCTTGGTAATATGAGTTATTCT
>NW_024835662.1:0-743 GCF_019175285.1 Sceloporus undulatus
TTTCTTTCTTTGATATTTCCTTTTAGAGCCTTCCTTCTCCCTTCCTTCCTTTTTCTTCCTTTCTTCCCCTTCCTTCCTTCCTTCCTTCCTTCCTTCTTTCCTTCCTTTCTCTTCCTTCCTTCCTTTAGTTCTCCCTACCCTCGTTTTTCCATCCTTTTTTCTGTGTGTCTTCCTTCCCTCTTCTTCTTCCTCCTCCTCCTCCTCTCCCTGACGGAGACTTTTTTTGGCAAAAGCCCAGAGGAGGAGGGAGAAGGAAAGAGGGGCAAAGATGTTGCTGGGAGGGAGACCAGCCCTCTCCCCTCCCTCTCTCTCTCCTGAGTCCGCTCCGACGGAAGGAGGAAGCAGGAGGAAGGAGCTTGAACAACAGGCACTGCCCCCACCTCAAGGCTCCCTCCCTCCCTCCCTCTCTCTCTGAGCCCCCCCTCTCCCTGAGACTTTTCCCCCCTTTCCCTCTCTATTCAAGTCCCTGCTTTCGATGGAGAGGAGGGGGAGGGGGAGGAAGGAGCTTGATGGGGGGGGTCCTGAGGAGGAGGGGTGGAAGCCGGACTCTGAAGGAACCGAAAGGAAAGGAGTCACAGGGACTCCCTCCCTCCCTCCCTCCCTCCCCCCCTCCATTAAAGCCAGGGAGCAGAGGGAAAAGAGGAACTTTTGTTTTGTCTTTCCTCTGTTCCCTCGCCGTGGTTTTAATGGAGGGGAGGGGGGAGGAAGGAGCTTGAACGCCCCCAGGGCCTGATGGGGGGGTT
>NW_024835662.1:843-1249 GCF_019175285.1 Sceloporus undulatus
TTTCTTTCTTTGATATTTCCTTTTAGAGCCTTCCTTCTCCCTTCCTTCCTTTTTCTTCCTTTCTTCCCCTTCCTTCCTTCCTTCCTTCCTTCCTTCTTTCCTTCCTTTCTCTTCCTTCCTTCCTTTAGTTCTCCCTACCCTCGTTTTTCCATCCTTTTTTCTGTGTGTCTTCCTTCCCTCTTCTTCTTCCTCCTCCTCCTCCTCTCCCTGACGGAGACTTTTTTTGGCAAAAGCCCAGAGGAGGAGGGAGAAGGAAAGAGGGGCAAAGATGTTGCTGGGAGGGAGACCAGCCCTCTCCCCTCCCTCTCTCTCTCCTGAGTCCGCTCCGACGGAAGGAGGAAGCAGGAGGAAGGAGCTTGAACAACAGGCACTGCCCCCACCTCAAGGCTCCCTCCCTCCCTCCCTC
>NW_024835663.1:0-1249 GCF_019175285.1 Sceloporus undulatus
TAAAAGAGATTCCACTTCAACATTAGAAGGACCTTCCTGACAGTAAGATCTGTTCGACAATGGAACAAACTCCCTCTGAGATTTTGGTGGAGTCTCCTTTCTTAGAGATCTTCAAACAGAGGCTGGATGGCCATCTGTCAGGGATGCTTTGATTCCTCCATGGCAGAATGGGGTTGGACTGGATGGCCCTTGTACTCTCTTCCATCTCTATGATTCTAGGCCTATGGGAGCCAAGAGTGGAAGGCAGGAGCAAAGCCAGGATTTCCTAACTCTGTGCGGAGCGAAAGGGACCTCTGGGAAGGGCCAGGAGAGGGGCCTTGGGGATTGCGAGGCAGCCACCAACCTCACAGATTATACTGATAATAATAATAAGTTTTATTTGTATTTACCCACCTCTCTCAATGGAGCGAGGCGGTATTACAACCGTAAAATAGCCACAAAACAACAATAGCATCCAATTTACACACAGTAAAACAACAAAACGCTTAAAACTCAATTTGGGACAAATAAAAACATCATTTAAAATGCACAGTTGTGATCAGAAGTGGGATTTTCCCTTGAGTTCTTTACAAGAGGTCAGCTAGGTAAGCCTGCCGGAAGGGATCCGTCTTAAGTCCTTTCTTGAAAGCATCCAAGGTGGTGTTAAGACGGATCTCCTCCGGCAAGTTGTTCCATAACTTGGGGGCCATGGCTGTGTATGCTCTGTGAGAAGTTGTTGTTAGCCTGACCTTTGGGTAAACTAATAGATTCTTCCCAGATGTTCTGAGAGTGTGGGGCGGATTGTGTAGGGAGAGGCGTTCCCTCAGTTAGCTCAGGCCCAAGCCATGTAGGGCTTTAAAGGTAAAAAGCAACGCTTGGTATTGCGCCCGGAAACTAATTGGCAGCCAGTGTAGAGATACTGGTGTTATATGGTCTGACCTAGATGTTCAGGTGACCAATCTGGCTGCCGCGTTTTCAACTCACTGAAGCTTCCAAACTTGGTACAAAGGTAGCCCCATGTAGAGCACTGAACTTAAGAAATGAACTTGAAATCAGGCCCTTGTTTTCATACATATTAAGGGTTCCATTTAGCAATTATGAGCAATGTCTATGAAGAGAGGAAAGGGCAACACAAAAATCCCCTTTTCTCTGATGTATCTTTTCCAACCTGAGCTTGCTTAGCTCCGTGGTTGATTCCAGAGGCCCTTTGTCACTCGAAATGCTGGAGTCTGGGGAGGAGACCCACAAGTGCTGTGCTTTTAGGGGCATT
>NW_024835664.1:0-80 GCF_019175285.1 Sceloporus undulatus
TGCATGGGAGAACCATTCTATGTATTCTTAGATGGCTGAATCATTCTATTCTATGTATTCCTGCAAGGGAGAAACATTCG
>NW_024835664.1:180-716 GCF_019175285.1 Sceloporus undulatus
GATTCTATGTATATCAGCATGGGAGAATCATTCTATGTATTCCAGCATGGGAGAATCATTCTATGTATTCCTACATGGGAGAAGCATTCTATGTATCAATGTATGGCAGAAGCAATCTATGTATTCCTACGTGGCAGAAGCTTTATAATTATACGTGCACGGCAAAAGCAATCTATGTATACCTGCATGGGAGAAGCATTCTATGTATTCCTACATGACAGAAGCATTCTATGTATTTCTACATGGCAGAACCATTCTAAGTATTCCTACATGGGAGAAGCATTCTATGTATTCCTGAATGGGATACTTAATCAATATATTCCTACATAGGAGAAGCATTCTATGTATTCCTAAATGGCAGAAGTATTCGATGTATCCTTGCATTGGAGAAGAATTTTGTGTATTGCTCGATGGGAGAAACATTCTATATATATATGAATGTGAGGAGTATTCTCTGTATTCCTGCAAGGGACAAACATTCGATGTATCCCAGCATGGGAGAATCATTCAATGTATTGCAGCATGGGAGAATCATT
>NW_024835664.1:816-1249 GCF_019175285.1 Sceloporus undulatus
TATACCTGCATGGGAGAACCATTCTGTGTATTACTGCATGACAGAATCATTCTATGTATTCCTACATAGCTGAATTATTCTTTCTATTCCTACATGGCAGAATCATTCTATGGATTGCTGGATGGGAGAAACATTCTATATATATCTGAATGGGAGAAGTATTCTATATATTCCTGCAAGTGAGAAACATTCGATGTATCCCAGCATAGGAGAATGATTCTATGTATCCCAGCATGGGAGAATCATTCTATGTATTCCAGCATGGGAGAATGATTCTATGCATTCCTACATGGGAGAAGCATTCTATGTATCAATGTATGGCAGAAGCAATCTATGTATTCCTACGTGGCAGAGGATTTCTGTTTATTCGTGCACGGCAGAAGCAATCTATGTATACCTGCATGGAAGAACCATTCTATGTATTCCTACATGG
>NW_024835665.1:0-1249 GCF_019175285.1 Sceloporus undulatus
CTGTCTGAGACTGCTTTAACTGTCCTGGATCAGTACTAGGGAATTCTGGGAATTGTAGTTTATTGTTGCACCATAGCTCTCTGGCAGAGAAGGTGAAATGTCTCACTAAACTACAGTTCCCGGGATTCCCTAGCACTGAGGCATGGCAGTTAAAGCGGCTGGATTATTTCTGCAGCATGTTTTGGACCTCAGTTAGTAAGTAAATGAGACAAAATACTCTCCATGTGAGACAGAATAAACTAGAATAGGAAGTTTTGCATGTATAATGCCTGTCACTATATAAATGGGAACAGACCATGGAACAGCCAGTATATTGGACGGTCACTTGGCCTAAAGTTTGTGTGCCACAGATGTGTCTAGCAGATCTGTCCCGCAGCAAAACTAAGAAAGAAGCCTCGCTTTGTGTCATTCCACAAATGTGGTGAGGAAACAGGCCACATGTGGCCCCCAGATTTGTATTTCTTTATTTTTTGCACCTTTCCAGGCTCCAAAGCTTCACACGTACAAACCAAAAACTAAGCTAAACCACCCAAATTCGCAATCACCTTTCGTGAAGGAGAGGCAGATACCTGTGAAATAACCCTACACCCAAATAAAGAAAATTGGACCTGCATGTCCAAAAGGATTGACAGAAACTACTTTTTGTTCTGATGGCAGATGGGTTTTGGAGGGGTCCAGTGGCAACATGAGACAAAGAGACCGAAGCCAATGTGACAGAGTCTACCACAGTATATGACAAAGAGTCAGAAATCAGGAGAGCATTATGCTCATGCTTTTTCTCTTTTGCATCTATCTTTCACCCATACACACAGTATAATAACAAATACCCAGAAAAACTGCAGCATGGAAGGCTAGGTTCAAGTCCTGTTCCTAGTAGAAACTGATTTTGAGGGTGACTGTCTCTCAGCCTCAAGTCCCCTATGCACAAAACCAGGCAAAACAGTGCCCTGACTCAGACAGCTTTTGCCACAACTAACAGAATAAGGAGTGTGCATATTTAAAATGCCACTGAAATCAGTAGTTGGTGTTATTATTTCTATCAATCACTCATCACAAACTTTATAAGAAGGATGTTAGCATGCCTGGAGGGTGAATCATTGCCACATTCAGCTCTGGGTGCAAACAGGCCAAAGGACCACTGCAAAAAGCAAAATGATCCCTAACTTTGCTTGTCCCCCTCTTCTCCCGCTTTCACTTGGGTTTTGCTGGCATCAAATCCAAGAGGCAAATAAAGGCAAATATTCCAAGA
>NW_024835666.1:0-97 GCF_019175285.1 Sceloporus undulatus
AATTGGTAATAGTATAGGTAATTGCTTTGGGTTGTATATTTGTCGTGGATTGTGGATTGTGGTATAGGTTAGGTAGATGAGGGGTGGGATTTGTTGC
>NW_024835666.1:197-1249 GCF_019175285.1 Sceloporus undulatus
TCATGTGGTAATAAGAAAAAGCCCTTATGATTTTGTTTATTAGCTTTGTCTGTCCATATGTCTGTTTATGTTTTAAAGTCATATTTTGTTAAGTTTAAGTTTTAATTGGTAATAGTATAGGTAATTGCTTTGGGTTGTATATTTGTCGTGGATTGTGGATTGTGGTATAGGTTAGGTAGATGAGGGGTGGGATTTGTTGCAGCTGGATAGAATAGTTATGGGATTGCAAAGTGTGAGATGTTGTCTGAAGAAAATGTTGGAGTATTAACAGAAAGGGCTAGTTTGTGGGAATGGCCAAGGGGGCCTTTTTAACTGTGGGGCATATACTGTGGGAATTGGGGGTGAGGCTAGGTTTGGAAGAGAGTGATGTTGAACGTTTGGGTTTTTAGTGTATTGTTTGGATTGGAGTGGGCAGTTCTGGCTTAAACAATGGGTTTCTATGTCTTCTCAATAAAGTTCTTTGCTATTTCAACACATTGGACTCTTTGATGCACAGAAGTTCTGAATTTGCCCAAACTGACCCTTTCTTCTCTCCTCAGTCCTCAGCTCCATTCCCAGCCATAAGAACAGAAGGGGCACACACACACACATACGTGCACAGAAACACACAAACATACAGGATGCACAGAGACAGCTATATGTCAAAACTAGAGCCTTCCTTTCCTGACTTTCCCTCCTGAGTCCAGCCCTGCACCTTGGCCTCCATTGCGGTCTCCTCAAAGGAAGAAAGGAGGGTAGGAAGGGGAGGCCGCTGAACCCCCGGCACATACCTTCCTTTCCCGCAAAGGCCACCAGCGGAATAAGCAGCAGCATCTAGGCCCTGGCAATCCCTGCGCATGCTGAGGAGGGGCCTTTGGGGGCATATGGGCATGCGCAGTCTCAGTCCCTGAAGCCATGTTCTGAGGAGGGAGGGATGTGAGGAGAGCCCTCGTTCTTTCAGAGGAATGGCTGCAGGGTCTTCTGGGAGGCCCTTGGGCTGTTATAAGAAGGAAGGAAGCCCCTCTTCTCCCCCAGAGAAAGGCAGGCCTCCTCTCCCTCTTTCCTTCCCTGCC
>NW_024835667.1:0-1249 GCF_019175285.1 Sceloporus undulatus
TAAATTAATAAATCTAAATCCTTCCTTTTTCCAGTCATGATGAGACCCTTGCAGCTCTGCATTGTTTTTCTGGGGTGCATTGTGTTCTTCCCAACTGTTGCAAGTAAGTGTCCTGACATGTATACTATGCTTAATTCCAATTCAAAGTGCTGGTGTTGTTCTTCAAGACAAGGGGTAGGCAAGCTTTTTGAGCCGGGGGCCGGGTTGCTGTCCCTCAGACAACTGGGGGGCCGAAGCAAAAAATTAAATAATTAATTTAAAAAAAATTAATTAAATAAATAAACCGGGACCAATGTAGGACAAAATTTTCAAATGGACGACATTTTTTTTAAAAAAATTTGCTGATTTTAAAAAAATGTTAATATAAATGCATGTTTTGGAGGCTTCTATAGACAATTGCCCCCCTTGCCTGCTGCTTGCCCCCCCCCTTGCCCGCCTCCTCTTGATAGGCCAAAGGCCCCATGCCCTCACGTGAGAGGCCAAAGGCTCCGGCGGCAATCGGCAGCAGGACCGGGCGGGGGCCGGTCCCAAGGCCTTGCCGGGCCGCATCCGGCCCGCGGGCACAGGTTGCCTACCCCTGTTCAAGACTCTTCAGAGTATGGGGCTTTGGTTGTTGATGGATTGCCTCTTTCCCATATTTAATGATCTGACTCTAAGGTTGCTGCCACACTGCAGAAATAAAGCAGTTTGACACCACTTTAATGGTCATGGCTCTACACTATGGAATCCTGGGATTTGTAGTTTGCTGTGGCACCAGAGTGCATGGACAGAAAAGGCTAAACATCTGAGCACACTACCAATCCCAGAATTCCATAGCATGGAACCATGGCAGTTAAAATGCTGTCAAATTGCATTAATTCTCCAGTGTAGATACAGGCCGAGATCTTCATCTCTACACCAGGATGATGACGTGTGTTTACTCCACATGACATTGAAGCACTTTGGATCTCTTTCAGTTGTAAAAGTGTAGGGGACAGTCATAAAAGTGTCCCTTTTGCCAAACTGGAAAAATCCATTTGGTAAAAGGGATGTTTTTACCATGGTCTTAGGGTTGCCATAACCCGGTTGCAACTGGGTTTTTCCCGGTTTTGGCTGCACCTGCCCGGTCACGGCACGGGTGCAGCCAAAAACAGGGAAAAGCCTGGTTGCAGCGGGGTTGCTGGGCAACCCTGGGGCCTCGCTGGCCTCCTCCTCCTCCACCGCGCATGGTCGCGCGGAGGAAAAGGAGGGCAGCGAGGCCTGAGGCGGA
>NW_024835668.1:0-1249 GCF_019175285.1 Sceloporus undulatus
TACCAGTTCGGGGGGAGGGTTTCTTTCTTCAAAGACCCCTTGGTGAAAGGGTTCCTGAAGGGTTGTGCCAACCTTTACCCTCCAGTGTCGATACCAACCCCGGCTTGGAGCTTGCAGTCGGTACTGTCCGCGCTCCAATCCAAGCCTTTTGAACCGATGGCCACAGCGGACTTGAGACTTTTGACTTGGAAAACCGTTTTCCTGGTGGCCATCACCTCTGCCTGCCGTGCGGGCGAACTCTGTGCTTTACGGAGGGACCAGCCATTCCTGAGGTTCCACAAGGACAAGGTGGTCCTCCGTACGGACATTACCTTCTTGCCTAAGGAAGTGTCTGCTTTCCACATGTGCCAGGACATTGTATTGCCCACTCTCGCATCCAACCCGTCGTCGGTTGAAGAGCGACGCCTGCACTCTCTTGATGTCAGGAGAGCACTGGCATTTTACCTGGACAGAACTGCTGCCTCCAGTCGGTCCGAGAGACTTTTCCAATGCTACTCGGAACCGAAAAAGGGGTTGCCTGTGTCTGCGCAGAGGTTGTCCAAATGGGTGGCTGGTACCATCCACCTATGCTATGAACTGTTAGGCAAACCTCTCCCGGGCAGGGTTCGGTCCCATTCTACAAGGTCAATGGCAGCATCCTCTGCATTCCTGTCGGGGATTCCTTTGGAGGATGTCTGCAAGGCTGCCGTCTGGTCCCAACCTCTGACTTTCATCAAGCATTATAGGTTGGACACCAGGGCCATCCGAGACACAGCTTTCGGGAGGGCTGTGTTGGTTTCAGGGTTGCATTGATTGCACTACTGATGTTTTTGTATTTACTACACTTGTACAGTTGACACTGTTTACATTTGTTGGATGTTGGTTTGCACAAGTTCTGTGGGATCGGTCTTGCATGACCTCTGTTCCCTCCTCAGGTTTAGCAACGTTATTGCTATTTGATTTGTGCGTGAACAAAAGACTGACTCTTTTTATGGTCCAAGGTGTTTATTGTTGTAATAAATATACCTTTGGTTCACCATAGCTTTGGTTTCAGGACACTCCCTCCGCCGTATACCTTAGCTTGTCAGTCTAAACCCATTTGTATGATTCGCAGAGACCACGAAGAAGAAGGACAGGTTGCTTACCTGTAACGGTATTTCTTCGAGTGGTCATCTGCGAATACATACAAATCCCACCCGTCCGTCCCCTCAGTGTCCTGCTCACATTGGCTCTTTCCATCACCTGCTTGGCGGAAAAATTGCGGAACTGG
>NW_024835669.1:0-1249 GCF_019175285.1 Sceloporus undulatus
TAACAAACAAATGAAGAACATTTAAATTACCATACATACATAGGAATAAAATACATACATATAATTCTAAATGCAAAATACATTACAATAAACATAAACATTAGAATAAACTTCCAAACCTAAAGCGACAGCTAGCTCCTTTCTTTAAATAATCCTCTTTTATCTCTGGCTAATTAGTCTTTACATCTTTTCTTGTTCTTAGTTGACCTTAAGTCGATTTAGACTCATGGCGACCTATGGATGAGAGTCCATAATTCTCTATTTGTTTTCATACTTGACCTATACCAATATTATTTTGAACTGGAATTATTCACTCCCCTTTTCAATGTAAATCCTTTGTACATATTCCCCAGATATTACCATTTCTTCCCACAAAACATAGTAATCTTCATTACAAATTTGACGTTTATATAATCTTTATTATTTTATGAGTCATAAAAATAGAATAAAACGATACAAATCATGAATACACCCCTTTTTGCCCGTCTGTATCCCGCCTAAATGTCCCAAATGCTATTATCAGTTTTAGTGCTATTAATGTAATACAGAAAGACGTAGAGTGCAAACTCCTCAAGTACCTTTATTTTCTGGAGTGAGATGGGATTTTCCAACTGACTCTCTGTGATGATCTCCGGTGGTCCAAGCAGCCAAATTGCAGCCCTGTAATAATAATAATGATGATGATGATGATGATGATGATGATGATAATTTAAAAAGTTTATACCCCTCTCTTCAAACAAAAGGCTATCAGAGTGTATTACAAATTGTTAATTAGACATTTAGACATTATGTTTCTTAGCCCAGCAGACCCATAAATTCCTTAAATCAAATTGCCATCATCCAGTGAATTATAAGTTATAAATAACAAAACAGAAATGAAATATAAGTCGTACAAGATATTAAGAATCTTGCAGGTACAATATTTGTAAGTATATAATGTTCAATTCCTACAAGCTATTAAAAGAAATAAATAGACCTAAGCGTCCAATTCTGAGACTAACTTCCAAGATCCGCTCTTTAACTCTCTCTCTCTCGATCTCCAACCGACACAATTCCCCCAACTGTCTCTTGGTCTCTCAGGCCTTATATCTCCTTCTCACGGAAGCTTCCAGAAGGACCTTTATCTTGCTCTCTGATTGGTCCAGAGAGCCTTCCGTAGCAGTGATGTCATTCTGTGTGGGAAGTGGGAAGGACTGGGCTTTCAGCCAATCAGGGCCATGGATGATGGGAGGGACAGGGACTCCAGCCA
>NW_024835670.1:0-1249 GCF_019175285.1 Sceloporus undulatus
TTTTTCTCTTTCCAATAAATCCACAGACCTTCACTTAAATCCCATCTGAATCGAATATTTCTATCTTGCAATATTTTAGTTAAGAAAAAATAATCTTTACGTCTTTTCAATATTGCGGCCGGGATGTCACGGAATACTTTGATATTTGAGTCGTCTATTAGCATTGTTTTCCCAAATCCTTCCTTCACAATCCTGTCTACCGTCCTTTCTTTCAGGAAAAAAACCAAAATGTCTCTTGGGAGTCCTTTCTTTTTTGCAAAGTTCGAACTAGTTCTGTAGATCTTATCCGTCTCTGCCTCAATACATTCAATAGAAACCTCCATTAATTCTGCTAGAAAAGGGAGTATTAAATCATATAGATTTTCTCCTAAATTTTCCTTTAGCCCCCTAATTCTCAGACATTTTTTCCTTTGTTTGGCATCTTTAATTAGATTTTGTTCAATTTCAACAGTCTGCTTTTTTTCAATTTCCTTTGTCTTAACTTCTAATATTTCAGTTTTTTGTTTTAAAGTTGTCACCTCACTGTGTATTTCTTTTAAATCATCATTCATAGATTTAATCATGCCTTTTAATTCCTCTATTTCCTTCTTAAAGTCAGCCCTCATTTCATTTCTGGAAGTCTTAAGTTCCTGTCTGAAATTTTTTTCCATTCTTTCTATTGCTTCAAGAATTTTTTCATTAGAGTCAGGTGGCTTTGCTTCCAATGATGGTCTTCTAGCTTGTGCTGACATGCTTCCTTGTATCTGTTTTTGTGCTGTTAGTCTTGTTACTACCGACATTCTGGACTACAGTAATTCTCTTATCTTTTTACAGTAACTTAGAATCAACCTAAAGTAAATTACTCTAATTGACTTCTTTTGTCAGTCTAAATTCTTTGTAATAAAGGATTAATTCAAATTTCCAGCTTCTTTAGCTTCAATAGATTTAAATTCATAAACTTAAGAGACAAGCGTTATTTTCCCTTATTTTGTTTCTATCTCTCAGTCCCTGATTTTCCCTCAGCGCTATTTTCCCCTATATTTATTATAACTAAAACCTACCATTGAAACTTTTTTAAATATTTATATTCTGATCAAAGATGACCAATTTAAGCCTCTGTATATATAATCATGTTACAGCCCAAATTCCAGATCAGCAATAATCTTAATCAATTTCCTCCAATTTTGTTCCAGTCTCAAATCCTTTTTTACAGTTGACCGTCGTCTCCTTCCTTGTCCTCTTTTTCGTTGCAACCTTTCTCTCTGTCCTC
>NW_024835671.1:0-1249 GCF_019175285.1 Sceloporus undulatus
ACATGGGTTACCTTTCTCTTAATAGGATGATTTCAACTGCTTTTTAACATTTCACAGTCAGCTCTCAGGATCCACAGATTCTGCATCTCAATATATCCCCAAAAGACAACCTTGATTTTGCCATTTTATGTAAGGCACATCATACTACAACCCCATTGTTTGTAATAGGACTTGAACATCCAGGGATTTTGGTTACTTTGTGGGGTCCTGAAACCAAACCCCAGCAAATACTGAGGTCAAACTGTAAATAATCTTCAAATTCTTTTTATTTTCAGAATAAACAACCAAACAATCAATAAAATTACAATTCAAACATACATCACATTTGATTTCTTTTTGTTATTATTACCACCTACATCTTTCTCCTTCCAGAGGCTGAGGGGAGAACTTCTATCTATGCAAGGTAGCCGGGATATCGGTATCAATAACAGTGTCGGTGACATTGAAAAACCCTAATCTGGAAAGGCCTGCCAAAAGAGATCCATCTTAACAACCTTTTTAAAGGCTTCTAAGGTGGTGATGTGACTCATCTCTTCCGGCAGGTCATTCCAAAGTCTAGGAGTGGCAGAAGAAAGGTCCTCTGGGTTGTTCTAGCCAATCTAGTCTTCTTAGGCTTTAGGAGACTTTTTCCAGTGAAGGGAGGATTGTGTGGAAGAAGGCACTCCTGAAAGTAGTCTGGACCAAAGCCATGTAGGGTTTTAAAAGTTGCAACCAAAACCTTGTATCTTGCCCAGACACTAATGGGCAGCCAGTGGAGGGATTTAAGAACCGGTGTAATGTGGGCAGTTCTAGAAACTACAAACTATAAATTCCATGATTTCACAGGATGTTGCTATAAAAATTAAATTGGAACCAGTGTTGCATGCAATGTAGCTTTCTAGAGCCCTTGCCCCCATTCTATAGGAAGGTTAATGGGTCCTTACCCACAGAGGACACATTTTCATAGGTTTCCATCATCACCTCGTTGTATAGAAATTTCTGCTTTGGACTCAAGAGTGGCCATTCCTCCTCTGAGAAGAACACTGCCACATCTCAAAAGGTAATCTGCAATAGAAAATAGCCTTCGCTGAAAGACAGAGGATTGTAAATAACACCCTAATTGCATCCTAGTCAGTCAAATTCCCAATGGCTCCACCACAAAAAAGGAGGTCTGGACACTAACCTGTCTGGAGGTCTTCTTTCCTCCAGTTTCTTCCACAAAGGAGGGTCCTTTCTCTTCTCTCCCTTCCTTTGGAAGCATCTTGGTTCT
>NW_024835672.1:0-1249 GCF_019175285.1 Sceloporus undulatus
CTCTCTGCTGCTCATTACCTGCTTCAGGAAAAAGGAGAGCTAATTAGGAGCCAAGCACAGAATCATTCTGAATTACTTTCTTTATTTTATAATCTCCCCATTCTTTTTTTAAAATAATCTTTATTGAATATTTACAGAATAAAAAAGGGGTACAATTCTCTATACTTTATTCATTCCATATTCCATTCTATTAACCCCCCCACCCCCCTTTCCTTTCTTCTATCTATTTTTGAGTGCTCCTATTTTAGCTATGCGACCCACATTCCTCAAAAACTATGTGTCCCTTCACCTTTATCTCACCTTCCTCCATTCGTCCTTGGCGTATATACTAAGAATGTACACCTTTCCATTTCTCTCCAGCTTACAACACAGAAACGGTATAGCCTTCCTCCTTCTCTATTCTTTTCTTATTTTGTCTTTTCTGTCTCATATAGTTCTCTTACTCTTACCCATATTTGATTTTCCTCTTCCGATATTTCTTCTTTTAGTTTCACAGTCATTGTATCCATCTCAGTTACAGTGGAACCTCGCCATACGTAGCGGGATCCGTTCCGGATCCTGCCGCGTATGGCAATTTCTGTTCTCTCTATACACACTCTCCCTTGGCAAACTTAATCAGTTCTTTTGGTTTCTCCTACCATTTATACGCCGATGATACCCAGCTGTACCTTTCCACCCCTAATCTTTCACCAGAGCTAGAGCAGCAAGTGTCATCCTGTTTAACAGCTGTCTCCCACTGGATGCACCATCGGCGTCTGAAGCTCAATATGTCCAAGACTGAGCTTCTTGTTTTTCCTCCTAAGCCCACCCTTCACTATTCCTTTTCTATTTCCGTCAATAACATCTCTATCCAGCCGGTCCAGGAAGCCCGCAGTCTCGGTTTCATCTTTGACTCCTCTTTGTCATTTATCCCTGAGATCCAGACTACAGCCAAAGTCTGTAGATTTTTTCTCTATAATATCGCCAAAATCCGTCCATATCTCTCAGCTTCTACCGCAAAAACACTGATCCATGCCCTAGTGGTCTCACGATTAGACTACTGTAACCTCCTCCTGGCAGGGCTTCCTCTCTCTCATCTCCACCCATTAATTTCTGTTCAGCATTCAGCTGCACGCATTATTTCACTCGCTCGCCGTTATGATCATGTCTCCCCTCTGTTGTCTTCCCTTCACTGGCTCCCTTTTCCTTTCCTCATCAGGTACAAACTTTTGCTACTCACCTTTAAAGCCCTGCATGGGCTGGCCCCTCT
>NW_024835673.1:0-1249 GCF_019175285.1 Sceloporus undulatus
CTAAGGATTATGTATGGTGTGAAATGGGAGGAGGTCAATGGGAGGGGTGACACCATGAGTTACCACACCGGGTAACACAACCCCTAGTAGCACCATTAAATACAAGGGTGCCTAAAATTCATGTGTCAGGATAGTCTGCCCACATGTAAGACTTCCTGAGACTTGGAAGCTTCATGGATGTTTCCATCTCAGACAAATGTCATGAAAGACTAACTTTCTTGGGCAAGAAGTGGAAAATGACTTCTTCACACAGAAAGGAAACAGAAAAGGCTTGAGTATCTAGATCAATGAAACAGATGAAATGAAACAATGAAACATTTTAAATATTATTTTGGGGTGTTGGATGCTTGGTGGAAGTTGTGGGTCATGAAAATGGGATCCATAGTGTATGTCAGGGCTACACTATGCCCAATCCCAATATACCTTTACAACTCAGAAAAATCAACATTTTTAAGTGTGTGTGTGTGTTTATAAATTTGGTGGAAAGATGTTTAGAAACAAATCAGATCCTGTAAGAAAGACTCCTACAGTGTCTTTACTCTGAAATATAAAAATTACATGGAAAGATTTATGTGAAAAATTTGCTTTTCTTTCTGTGTAGAAAGAAAAAAAAATACCAATAAATACTAAATGAGTTAATGAATAAATGTACAAATTACTGGGTAGTAGAATAACTATTCCAAATATATAAAGATGGAACCAAACTTTGTTCAGCTATATCTAGGTCACAGGTGTGTCAAACAGTTCCAGTGAAAAAGAAAAATGGGAGGTGTCTCAAGAAACCAGGATGGATGACTAAGGAACTTTCAACCGAGCTAGGTTTGAAACAGAAGATGTATAAGAAATGGAAAAAGGGGGAAATCACAAAAAAGGAATTCAAAGAAATAGCAGGCATGTGTAGGGATAAAGTCAGAAAAGCTAAAGCGCAGAATGAGCTCAGGCTTGCTAGAGAGGTTAAAGACAAGAAAAAGGACTTTTTTGGATATGTCCGCAGCAAAAGTAAGAAGAAAGAAATGTAGGGCCACTGCGTCGAGAGGATGGCAAAATGTTAACAGGGGACAGAGAAAAGGCAGAATTACTCAACACCTTCTTTGCTTCAGTCTTTTCAGAAAAGGCAAAGGGTGCTCAACCTGAGGATAACGGAGCAGAGGACAGAATAGGGGAAATTCAGCACAGAATAAGTAAAGAGATAGTAGAGGAACACCTTATTAATCTAAATGAATTTAAGTCTCCGGGACCAGATGAACTA
>NW_024835674.1:0-1249 GCF_019175285.1 Sceloporus undulatus
TGGTGACTGCGGTGTGGCGCCTTTTGGTTAAGGACAGGGAATATTCCCTCCTCCACCGCACCAATTCCTTTTGGGATGTCCATCTCACTGGGCAGACCCCTTGCCAGGGTTGGAGTTTGCAGCGGAGCACATCTGGTCCAGGACAGAGGGATCTCCCTCCTCCGTCTGCACCTGGCTTCAGCCAGACGTGGCTGGGCTGTCTTCTTATTCTTTAATGCTGGAGTTGGGCCTAGTTGGCTTACAACAACTGAGGGATGGTGGGGGTTGCTCCCTCTGGTGGCATTGACTCCTTCAAGTCTGTTTTTCCTGCCTATTTCGGAGCAAGAGATGGAATCAACCCACATTATAGGATATTTCCACCTCCATTGCTGGAAAACATACAAAACACAGATGACAAATGGAAGGTTGATTGGTCCAGCAGATGGTGTCAACAAAATGAAACCTTGAGATTTTGTTAACAGCCATTGCAATCATACGCTGCTTATGAGTTTACTGAAACTATCTGGCTAGCCAAAAATAGGATGGTAGAGCAGACAGGCTTTTGTATTAGACTTCCCTTTGAACTTTATGATTTGCACACCTTTGTACTGTTCCCAACACCAGAAGTCAGCTTGTAAGCTCTGGGACAGTGCCATGCCTGTTTACTAGCCTGTTAGAGATGCGCCCCACCATCTGAACTAAGAACAGAAACAGCAGAATGCAGGCTTATGACTAACATCTTCATTTTTTTCCCTCCTGTTTGGTTTGTAACACCTTGCCTGAATTTGCTAAATCCCCTGGATGGATACCTGTTTATTGGTTGCAGTTGGGAGTGGTAACCAGGAACCATGTGGCTGCAGTTGTGCTGCTGGGGGATGAGAACTGAGGTCAATCTCCTGCATCTCTAGCCCCTTGCTAGAAATCTGGGAGAGAGATGTCAGCTCCCACCACCTGCAAAACTACAGCTAGGATGGTGCTGCCTAGTTGCCTCCTCCTACTTGGCCAGTAAACGGCCATGACAGCACCTCCATTGTTTGAAAACTGCCTTTGTGTGTACAGTGGTACCTCGGGTTACGAAATTAATTCGTTCCGCGGCTAATTTCGTAACCCGAAAAACCTTCGTAACCTGAATTGCCATAGGCGCTAATGGAAAAAATAGCTCTCTGCTGCCCTCCGGTGGCGGAAAATAGCGCCGAGGTTTTGTCGTAACCCGAAAAAACCTTCGTAAGCCGAAACAATAAATCCCTATGGGATTTTTTCGTATCCCGAA
>NW_024835675.1:0-1249 GCF_019175285.1 Sceloporus undulatus
TCCAATTCCCTTCTCTCTCCATTTTCGTTCTGTAAATGGCTTCTAAGGCGAGGCCCATTTTGGGAATCCCATAACTATCCGACCTTTATACTTGTTCCAAATCCTAAACAACGCATGTCTAATACAATGATTGTTAATCGAGGGATCTGCTTTTTCTTTGTCATATAAGAGAAAAGCATGCCTTCCAAATTTAAGGCCTTCTCCTTCCAGTTCTCATGGTACTTTATCCTGCAAATTAATCCAATTTTAATTAGCCTCATAATATACTTTAATATTTGGAACCATTAACCCTCCTCTTTCCTTTGCGTCTTGTAAAACCTTTAGTTTTGCTCTAGGGTTTTTCCCTCCCAAATGAAGTCTGTTAAATCCCTTTCCCAATTCTTAAGCATTTTCTCTGGGATTATAATAGGGAGAGTTTGAAATAAAAAGAGGATTTTAGGTAATATCTTCATTTTAATGGCAGCTTTCTTACCTAAGAAGATAAGTGCAGTTTATTCCAATTATTAATTTCATTGTAATTGTTTTTCCATAGAGAGCCATAGTTATTCCCAAAGAGTTCATTTGTTTTATTTGAAATAATTAATCCTAAATATCTAATTTCCCCTTTAACTTCAATTCCAGTGAATCCGGTTAGTTTGGACATTTGTTCTTTATTCATATTTTTTGTTAAAATCACAGATTTTGGTAAATTCACTCTGAAACCACTAAAGTCCCCAATGTTTTTAGAGCCTTGAAAAGCTTATCTGCATTATCTAAGGGCTCCTCTAGATCTATGAACAAATCATCAGCATAGGCTTTTATTTTATATGTTTGTGTTTTAATTGTTACTCCCTTCAAATCAATATCCAATTTTACCTTCCTAATTAAAAGCTCAATCACAACTAAGAAGAGAAGGGGAGATAAGGGGCATCCTTGACGCGTTCCCTTTTTAATTTGAAAGGAGGGGCTTTTCTCTCTGTTTCTTAAAATATTAGCCTTTTGATCTGAATATCTCTCTATCCGTCTATGAAAATTATCTCCTATATTCATCGCCTCTAAGATTTTAAACATTGTGTTCCAATTTACAGAATCGGATGCTTTTTGTAGGTCTAAAAGAAATAAACCTGGCTGCTTGCCATTATGTCTATGATAGTCCTCCAAAATATTCAAGGCATGCCGTGTTTTCTCTTTTAGTTGTCTTCCAGGGAGAAAACCTTTCTGATCCACATCAATAATTTCACTTAAGATCTTTTTAAATCTTTTAGCCAAA
>NW_024835676.1:0-425 GCF_019175285.1 Sceloporus undulatus
CTTGACTCGTCGCTACACCTGACTGCTCAGGTGAACGCGACGGTCAAGAGCACCTGTTATCAGCTTCGGCTTATTCGCCAGCTGCGCCCATACCTGGCGCAGAGGGACCTAGAAACTGTTGTACATGCTCTGGTAACCTCGAGATTGGATTTCTGCAATGTACTCTACTTGGGGCAACCCTTATATCAAACTTGGAAGCTACAAATGGTTCAGAACATGGCAGCCTGGCTCGTCACTGGTGCTCCCAGGACCAGCCATATAACACCGGCATTGAAAGATCTCCATTGGTTGCCTATCCGCTTCCGGGCCCAATATAAGGCATTGGTTTTTATCTATAAAGCCCTTAATGGCTTGGGTCCAGGTTACCTAAAGGATCGGCTCTCCCCGTACATTCCGCCTCGCACCCTCAGGACATCTGGGCAGCA
>NW_024835676.1:525-870 GCF_019175285.1 Sceloporus undulatus
TGTACATGCTCTGGTAACCTCGAGATTGGATTTCTGCAATGTACTCTACATGGGGCAACCCTTATATCAAACTCGGAAGCTGCAAATGGTTCAGAACATGGCAGCCCGGCTGGTCACTGGTGCTCCCAGGTCCAGCCATATAACACCGGTATTGAAAGATCTCCATTGGTTGCCTATCCGCTTCCGGGCCCAATATAAGGCGTTGGTTATTACCTATAAAGCCCTAAATGGCTTGGGTCCAGGTTACCTAAAGGACCGCCTCTCCCCATACATTCAGCCTCGCACCCTCAGGACATCTGGGCAGCAGCTACTGAAGGTGCCTGGGGCTAGATTGTCCTCCACCAC
>NW_024835676.1:970-1249 GCF_019175285.1 Sceloporus undulatus
TGTGGGCCTCCCTCCTCTTTCGTGGCCAAGAGGAAGGGCTTTGGGGCTTTTTTGCCTGTGTTTTTTATTATTGTTTATATGTGATGTATTTTGGATTTTATTGTATGTATTGTTGTTTGAAATTTTATACTGTAAGCCGCCCTGATCAAAGGAAGGTGCGGGATATAAATAAAAACTTTATTATTATTTTATTATTATTATGTCTTGCCTTAGTAACAAAAAGAAATCAGCGTTGTTGCCAGTCGGATGCCCAAGAGGAAGGGATCTCAGAAGAGGGAG
>NW_024835677.1:0-1249 GCF_019175285.1 Sceloporus undulatus
CCTCTCCAATTCCCCATCCCCTGACCCCCCTCCACTCTCACAAGGCATGGAGGGTCAGGACCATGGAGAACAGGTCTGAGGAAATGACAGGCATGTGGCCACTAGGTGGAGCTGTTGTGAGAGTCATTGACAGCTCTAGTGGCAGTTAGATGTGTCAGCATTTAAACAGTGCATCATGGGAATGTTGATGCAACTGTCAACTGTCATTCTCAACTGTCACTGAGGAAGAGTGAGACAGTGTGTGCCTCAGAGTGGGTTGTTACTGGTGTGGATGGTGGATGGTATTGATGTATATAGTGTTGTTCACAGTGGAAACTCTTATATGAATAAAAGCCTCATCTGAGAGAAGACTACAGTGTCTCTTTGGTCATTGAGAAAGCGACAGGTGTTTCTTCACTCACAAGCTACTGACTACAGTCAAGGTGGAGTATCTGGCGCCATACGTTAACGTGTTGCCTCACGTGCTGCGCAACACAGCAACGTCAAAAGCGTTTTAACATGGAGTATCTGTTGTGTAGGGGAGCTGCAGTGAATCTATGCTAGGTCCAGAGGGCTTTGTTTGGTGAAGAAGGAGGAAGGGGATGCCCACCTCTGCATTGGCCCAAAGGAGGCATATGTCACCTGCGTATCTCACTAGCAGCGTGCTGTTTTCTGTGTCTTTGAGTGATGCAGTGTTTCTTGACAAACCAAGCCTAACTCTAGTCTCTTTTCTCAGGAACTTCATCTCAGTCTCCTTGTACACAGCTTTGGGGCATATTTTGCTGGAAGAGACTCAAGTGCAGGGCCACCAGGACCCCTTCCTTCCCACCTAATGGCCAACACAGAGGCCAAGCGGAGAGAGTTGGGCTCCAAGAGAAAGAGGCTGTCCAAGTACAACTCTTTGGTGAGTCGCCATCCTGACTATTAGTTTCATTTGTGTCATTGTTGGGCCAGCTCATGAAAGCAAGTGGAGAACATAATTTCCCAGTATGGCAGAGAAAGTCTCGGTTAATCCTCTGTCACCCCACTTTTTCAAGGGCTTTAAAAATGGCCAGGTTTCTCTCTCTTCCTCCCACTTTCCTCCTTCTCCTCAGCTCTCTTGGGTTGCTGCAAAATGACTTCCAAGGAGTTTGCATCCCATCAACTCAAAAGGGGGGGATAGGAGAGGAGATAGGTTGCCAGGGTCTTCCCTTGCCAGAATGCTGAGACAAAAGCAAATTGCTGTGCCCTTTCTAGCTTGTGTGATCTTCCTCATAAACAACTTTGGCCA
>NW_024835678.1:0-1249 GCF_019175285.1 Sceloporus undulatus
GGTTCCCACTTAATCCAAATTGCTGGAGCCATTCTGAGAGGGGGGCAGGATCCAGATGCATTTAACCCACGTCTTTTTGACGCAAGTGTCGTGAACCACAAGCGGATCAGAATCGATTCAAATTACCCCTTCGACCGGCTGGAACTGAATCATTTTGAATCAGTTCATTTGTGAATGGGAACTACAAGCGGTTTATTTTGTTGCCAGAAAATGCGATTGGGGCAAATGTAGTGTAAACCACAATCCGATGTCGAATCGATCCAACGATTCGGGTCACATACCGATTTCTCTGTATGTGGGAATGAGGCCCATATCTCACTTTGGGAAGTGGGAAAAGGCTGAGTGGGGCTTTTAGGTTTGTGTTTCATTTTTCCTGACCTCTAAGGTCTTTTTCGGTATTTATGCTATGGCTTTACGGAAGCGATCAGAGATCCACCTGAGGATGCCACTCTTGGGGCCCCACCAGTGGGCTTTCTAGAACGCCATTCTGGCCGCATCGCTGGATAGGAAAGATGGTCAGTGGTGCTAGGGATGCTCTGAAGTTGTCACATTGAATGGCCTTTTTTTGTCCCCATTCCAGACTTACGGAGCCGCAAGGAACCTGCGTCAAGAAGGATGACGTTGCCTGTCCTGCTCTTGCCGTGGAGGTCCGGCCCTCTTTCTCGGTAAGGAAAGAGTCTTTCAGACCCACAGAGAGGACTCATCTTTTGCCCACTAGTGTCCTAAGTCAGGACCATGGCCTGTAGTCAGGCATTGAAGGGCCCTGAGCCCTCCCCTCGAAGGTGGCCAGGTGTCTTCCTTTTCCAGGACATGTCCTATGTTTCAACCTCCTGACCAGGAGGAATAACAAAATGTCCTCCATTACGAGCATGGCTAAGAATCATGTATTTACATTGTGTGTGATGACTTCAGTTTTGTAATGTCCTACATTTTTCCATGAATGTACTGCATTTCTTCTTTGCCTTTGAAAGGATTCCTTGGAAATGGAGGAGGTGCCCACAGAGGCCAAAAATGAGGCGGACGAGAGGGATCAGAGGTACTCCTTTTCTTGCCATTTCCAAAGGGCATGTGGGCCCAAGAGGGGCCATGGATGGGCTTCTGTTCGGACTTTTGTACAGTGGAGTCTTTCCTTATGCGGAGATCCGTTCTGAACCCCGCCACGTAAGGCAAATCCTGCCTATGCTTGAGCCCCCTTCAATTGATTGCCGGGTGGCTTCCGTGTAAACAGGAAGCTGCATATGGTGCGCCC
>NW_024835679.1:0-1249 GCF_019175285.1 Sceloporus undulatus
ACTGCTGAAGGAAATATTCCAGGGAACACAGGTCTGGGGAATGAAGAGATGATCTCAGCTGTAGACCATAGAATAGATCATGGTGAGCAAGCTTCAGGATAGAAAGAATACTATTTTTTTTGTCAAAACCCATATTTCTTGAGCTTTGAGAAAGCTAATAAAGAGACTTATTCCATGCAAAATTCACATGGAGTTATTTTTTTTTAATTTTTTTATTAGACAAAAAATAACAACATATATACATACAAATGACATAAATAATAACACAACATAAACATCACCAAGTCAGAGTTATATAAAACTTTATATTATCCGACATCTTATCTTCTTGCTTTACTTCCTTCCTGGAAGGCTACTTAACCCTTCTTATGTATCATATCGCGTTTGTTTCCTCTCTGTTTTCTTGCTTTAGCCATAATCTATTCACAGTATTTCATTTTCCTTCCACGCAGCACGTCACTTAACTGCAAGTCTATTTAAATTTGTATTTCCTTACCTACCATACAATAGTGGGTTAGTATATCAAATATATATTCCTTCAAAAATTATAACCCCCTTGCTATCTCATCCAAAATTTCGTCCAAATCTTGTCTATATCCTGTGCTGTCTACTTATATTTAATCAATGTTTCTCCTTATCCACCTCCCCTATTTTAATTTTAAGTCTTCCTTTGACATTTTCTTCTTTATATATTTTTTGACCTCCCACCAGTCCTTTTCATCACTTCTATCTGTACTGCTCTTCCCCAACTTATCTTTCATTCTATTTGTCAGCATATCCATTTCTATGGCCTCATAAAGTTTATTTAACCATTCATCCAGTGTTGGGATTGACGGGCTCTTCCAGTGTTTTGCGAATGTGATCCTTGCACTCGTTAGCATATATAACATTATACGTTTTTTTCCCTTGATTTAATTTTCCCTTCAAAACCTCAGTCATGTTTAGTAAGAAAAACAATGGATCCCATGGTATCGCTATCTGGAATATATCTATCATAGTTTGATGTATTTGTTGCCAATATTTTTTTGCCTCTTTACATTCCCACCAGACATGAATATAGTTAGCATTAATTTTTTTGGCATTTCCAACAAGCTGATGACCCAGTCTTATATATCGCATTCAATTTGTTGGGGGAAATATGCCAATGGTGAAGCATTTTGAAGAAATATTCTCTATAGTTTTGACAAAGTGTATATTTGTAGCTGTCTGTCATCGTTCTCTCCCATACTTCTAGATCTATTGTTCTTCC
>NW_024835680.1:0-1249 GCF_019175285.1 Sceloporus undulatus
TTGTCAAAGGCCTTAGTGAAATCAAGATATACTATATCCACAGGATTCCCTTCATCTACCAAGCTGGTAATTTTATCAAAGAAAGAGATTAGGTTTGTCTGGCATGACTTCTTTCTCTGAAACCCACCTTTTGAATAAAACAATTTAACATATAATGCACTTCCTACTACTTGTTTTATCTTTAAAGTATTTGTTTAAGACTCAGTTATATCTTAACCTTTATATAATCGTTCCCTTCCGCTAATTGTTTACTCTTTCTTTTACAATTATTTCTTCTAATATTTACTCATATTAAATGTTTTGAGTTAACTTACTTAGCCAATGTCCTTTCATTGTCCGATAAACCCCACGACAGACCTTAATATCTTACAGGTAACCAAATTAGACATCATTAATCAACATTAACCAACTTAACGCTTAGTGAACAAACTTGTAATTTGTTTGCGATACATTATCCATTATCTCAATATAATATTTTTCCATTCTTTCTTCAGAAAAACATAAAAGATGTCCCATTCTTTCTTTATTTGTTCTTCACTTTTTTCTTTCACTCAGTTTCTAATTTTTCGTTTTACGATTCTTTACTGTATTCTCCATTTTCTTTAGGTTTCTGTACTTCTCGGCCTCTCTTCTTCTTTTCTTTCTCCCTCTTCTTCTTCATCAGATTGTAAATCGCTTTTTTTGAGCTCTCTTTTGTATTTTCTAATGAAGTCTTTCATTTTCATTATAGAGTTTATTTTAAATGTTTCACTTTTAAATCTGAATATTACGCCTTCCAATCTACCCCAACTGTAAATAATATCATTATCTTTCAACAGATTAATCAGTGGTTTGTAGCCGGACCATTTTTTTAAGACTTCTAACTGGGATGTCTATGTATATAATCAAGTCCAATCCTTCCACTTCTAAATTTTGTTCGTAGCTTAACTGTATTGTCTCATCCCTTATCTTTTTTCTCGTGAAACATACGACCACGTCTCTCGGAAGGTTCTTTTGTCGAGCCATCTTTGAATTTATCCTAAACAATTTATTGATTTCCCATTGAAATTTATCTTGATCCATTCCAATGTAATCTACCAATATAGGCGTTAGATATTCATATAAATCCTCTTTTTCGTTTTCTCTCAGGCCTCTGATTTTAATACAGCTTTCCCTTTGCTTCAGATCATATAAGGCCCGTTCATCAAGGTCCTTTTCATGATTTTTTTTTCTATTTCAATCACTTTTTTGTTAATTTTGTCAGTTTTTT
>NW_024835681.1:0-1249 GCF_019175285.1 Sceloporus undulatus
GCACAACAGTTTGTTTTTGCCTCAGACTCCTAGCAAGGGCAAGTCCCTGCCCCCTTCTTTTTTCTGCAACCCCCCCTTTTGAGTTGATGGGCTGCAAACTCCTTGGCATTCATTATGCAGAAATTGGAGTCAGCTGAAGAAGGGGGAAAGTGGGAGAAGCAGAGAGAAACCAGGACATTTTAAAAGCCCTCAAAATATTGGGATGACAGAGGATTAACCAGGACTGTCTCTGCCAAATAGTACTTTATTTGCTTCCTTTCATAAATTGGCCCAGCAGTGACCCAGATGAAGCTAATAGAATAGTGACTCACCAAAGAGTTCTTGTACCTCGGCAGCCTCCTTCTCTTGGAGCCCAACTCCCTGCGGTTGGCCTCTGTGTTGGCCATCAGGTGGGCAGGAGGTCCTGGTGGTCCTGCACTTGGGTCACTTCCAGAAAGAGAGGCCCCAAAGCCGTGTACAAGGAGACCGAGATGAAGGTCCTGAGAAAAGGGACCAGGGTTAGAATTGGCTTGGCAAGAAACCCTGCAGCACTCAAAGAAACAGAGAACAGCATCCTGCTGGTGACACACCCAGCTAGGGCCCAAATGGAGGGTCTCTTTCCCCACCTCTCTCTCCCAGCCCCCAAAGCCCAGCCTCCCCATTGGCCCTGGGTCCCCTGCTTCCCCTTCCTCAGACCCCCACCGGCCCCTTCCTTCCTGCCTGCCTGGCTGCCTGCCTTCCTTCTCCCCAAAATGGAGGGCCCGAGGCAGAAAGGGACACACTGCCTTCCCTTTGGCCCAAGGAGCCTGGCCTCCTTCTCACTCTGGAGCCTCAGGGAGAGAAAGAGGAGAGCTCGGTTCAACTGAAGAGGCCTCAGAGAAGGTTCCAGAACGTTATTCCCCACAGTCACAAGCAGAACAAAATGGCCGCCAGAACGCAAAACGGTTGCTTCTGTGTCAGTGCTTGGCAGATGGCAGTTTGAGGCCTTCAGGGAACCCAAAATGGAGGATGAAAGGGCCCCAAATTTGGAAGGGACTCCAAACAGTATTTCTGAACCTAAACAACACAGAAAGTTTTTCTTGATCACACACGATGGTTGTGACAACACAAAAAGTCCCCAAACAGGATTTCCAAACCTTTACAACACCTAAACATTTTCCTGATGCTATTGAAAGGAGGAACCCGGTCCCCTCCTTAATTACAATCAATAGTGAAAGATATTGATATTAATATTAACAGTGCCCATCGTCCACAACCCAGCTCAGGTCTT
>NW_024835682.1:0-1249 GCF_019175285.1 Sceloporus undulatus
GGCATTACTGCCTTAACAGAAAAATTTTGTTCCAGGGGCAGAAATAATGTGGGAAGAATAGTAGCACTAGTAGTGGAAATGAGAGACACTGCAGACTGGGCCATCCAGAAAAATCAGCAGTAGCAGAACATGCCATAAACCATCCTGGGCATAAAATACTGTTTGAAAACACTGAAGTTCTGGACCATGCCAACCACTACCATGTCAGGATGCACAGGGAAGTCATTGAAATCTACAAACATCTGGACAATTTCAACAGAAAAGAGGAAACCATTAAAGTAAACAAGGTTTGGCTACCAGTCCTGAAAAATAGCAAGATAAAGACTCAACAAATGCAAATGAGAAATGTCCCAGCAGACAATGAGCACTATCAAGCAGACATCAATCCTCTTTTGCAGACCTTACACCCTGAGGCCAGCCATTAGCAACAAAAACAATATACATGCAAATCACTCCTGCCTTTCCAGGTCACACATTATATATACCCAAGTCCTTTCCAAGCAAATATTCTCTGAAGATGCCAACCACAGATGCTGACGAAACCTCAGGAAGAAACATTTCTAGAACATGGCCACATAGCCCGAAAACCCCACAAAAAAACTATAACTATGTTTGTTTGTTTGTTTGTTTGTTTGTTTGTTTAATATCCTGCCTTTCTCTCAAAATTGGGACTTAAGATAGCTTAGGATTTTTAAAAAGAACAATAAAGCTAAAAATAAAAAGTGAACATTAAAATGGAAGTAAACTATTCACAATATTAAAACTATTTAAACCTATACTTGAAAAGATAATATGCAATTAAAAAGATAAAATGCTATTAAAAATACACCATAATTATAACCTAGGAAAGAATATTGTCCCTTCTTTCATGGTGCAAGTATGACTTGTTCTCCAACATTCATACCACAACATCATGTGGCTTCACTGTCTATGAAGCAACAGCTTCCTAGATTTAATCAGCCTCCCAGAAAAAGGTAGGCAGCCTCTGGACAAGGAGGTTCCATTTAGCCATTATGTTTTATAGAGGCTCCTAGAGTATCCCCTCCATTATGTGACGAATCACTTTGTTTTGTCTTTCTTGAGTCTATTGCTAGCCAACTGTAGTAATCTATGCCAAGGTTGGGAAATCTGAGCACAGGGAGGAGGACAGGACCAAAATTCAAAATGACCTGAATAGACTAGAAAGCTGGGCCAAAGCTAACAAAATGAAATTCAACACGGAGAAATGTAAGGTACTGCACTTAGGGCA
>NW_024835683.1:0-1249 GCF_019175285.1 Sceloporus undulatus
GGGGAGAGGTGGATAATAAATAAACCCTATTACTATTATATATGGTATTTAGACCAGGAGGATCCTCTCCATTGCCAGTAGCTTATAGGTTGATGCATACTGCCTCTGAATATGGAGGGATAGGAATCTGCAGCCTAAGACGCAGGCTTAGCTAGACCACTCCAAACCAGAGACTGGACCAAACCTGCCTACTCTGAAGAGGGCCAAGAGCAGCTTTCTTCCTGGCAGTGTGTCTGGATAGATCAGTCGCTGGGGAAGGCAAGTGGGAGATGCTGCTGGGCTCACATCTGGACTCTGGGCTTCCAGTGGCCTCTGATGCAGTGGGCTGCTATGCCTGAAAGCTTATCCCAAACAGAAGCTGTTAATCTTTCAGGTGTCACAAGATGTTCCCTTGTTTTTGCTACAACAGACTGACAAGGCTGCCCTCCTCTGCCTGGAAATTTCCAGAGGCAACCGGCAGACCAGCGCTTTAGGAGAAGGCTGGCCTGCCCGGGCCTTTGGCTTGGTCCAGCAGGGCTGGGACTTCTAAAAGGAAACAGACAGAGAAAGGATTTTATGGGCTGGCTGAGATGGCAGGAAAATGGCAGAGGCTGCCATTCTACGGATGCACATCACGTCTCTCAACCATCCGCCTCTGGACTTGGGAGCAGAACTGAACCAAAAGATAGGAAATCGTTCTGTAACCAAGTCAGACAGACCCCTGATCTCTCTAGGCCTATGCTGTCCATTCTTCTTTGGAGATTAGAAAACAGAGGCTGGGCTGCTTTGGTTCTGTGCTCCTGCATGGAAGAATGGGGCTGGACTGGATGGCTCCCGGAGTCTCTTCCATCTCTTCTGATTCTTTCCAACTAGCCCTACTGGGCTGACTGAGCCTGGGACCTTCAGCAAAGGCATATGGGTAGCTGCATTACTGTATTCCAAACCCATTGGTCCATCTAGACCAGTGCTGCCAGGTGCCAGCAAAGGGCTTAATGGGGCTTCAGGTGGGAGCCTTTACTAGTATCCTTACCTGGCCATACCACTGACATGAACTCAGGACCATCTGCAGACAAACATGAGCTGATGCCTTAGACCCAGGAGTCCAGCTAGACCGGTGCTGCCAATGGCTTGACAATGCTACTAGCCCTATCTGGCTATACCTCTGCATAGAAGTATGGGCAGCCAGGCACCTTATTGCATTCCAGACCCATGGTCCATGTGGGCCACAGTGCCTGGCAGCAAATGGTTTGCCAGGGCTTCAGAAGACAGA
>NW_024835684.1:0-1249 GCF_019175285.1 Sceloporus undulatus
AAATCCCAGAATGCAACAGGAGGCAGCTAGAGCAGTTAAAGTGGAATAGTAGCACTATAAGAGTATAGTGTGATAAACACCAGAGACTTCCGGGGGCAGGACTTCCCCGGAGAGAGTTAAAGGCACAGAAGGGTGGGGGAAGAGGAGGAATAAGTGTGTGCCTGTTCCTCCTATTCCACTGCCCTCCTGTGCCTTCAGCTGTCTCCATGTGCTCTCAGAGATGGCTTTGTGTGCCAGAGAGGGTACGTGTGCCATAGGTTTGCCACCATAAGAAGCTATGGAACAGATTCAAGGACATGGGGGTACCACTATATCTGATAGTCCTGATGAGCAATCTATACCATGGACAAGAGGCCACTATCAGAACTGAATTCAGAGAAACAGAATAGTTCTCAGTAAGACACGGCTGCATTGTGTCACTCTGTTGTTGAATGTATATGCTCAAATATCATAAGAAAAGCAGGATTAGACCCAAAAGAAATAGGAGTGAATATAGGAAGATAGGAAGAAGGAATATCAACAATGTAAGGTGTGCAGATGACACAGTAGTACTCGGGGGGGGGGGAGGGAGACATCACAGAATTGGAACAGTTACTAAGGAAGGTCAAAGATGAAGGTCCAAAAGCAGGATTAATGCTGAACATAAAGAAAAACCAAAATGATGACCACAGAAGAAATACATAAATTTAATCTAGACAAAGAGAAAATAGAAATATTCAGAGAATTCCCATACCTAGGATTAAACATTGATCTGAGTGGTGACTGCAGTCAGGAAATAAGAGTAGGAATGGGTAGGACAGCTATGAAGAAATTAGAAAAGATTCAAAATATTAAAGATATACAGCTGAGTACTAAAGTTAGAATCATCCATGCCATTGTATTCTCCATCATCATGTACGGATATGAGAACTGAATAGTAAAGGAAGCAGATAGAAAGAAAATCAATGAATTCAAGATATGGTGCTGGAGAAGAGTGCTTAGGATACCATGGGCAGCAAAATGACAAACAGATAGGTCCTTGAAGAGATCAAACCAGGACTCTCCTTGGAAGCCAAGAGGATTGAACTGAAAATGTCATACTTTGGCCACATAATGAGAAGGCATGGATCACTAGGGAAAACAATAATGCTAGGAGAGGTGGAGGGTAGAAGAGGAGAAGACCATATGTCAGATAGATGGACTCATACATGGGTTTGCAGGGGCTGAGCAAAGCAGTGGAAGATAGAGAGTCTTGGACATTTCTCATCTA
>NW_024835685.1:0-1249 GCF_019175285.1 Sceloporus undulatus
GATCTTAATCTATGTTACAGTTATTTTACAGATCACATTCCAGATACTAAAACAACACTCTTGTGAAACTGGCACATTCAAGATGAATGTCAAAAATATACGTTCTGTTCAATAATAGTTACTTTATTCTGATGTTTTGTTATGTTATTTTTTTATTTATTGAATATTCCTCCCCCCCCCCCGCCCCCAAGATGGGACTCAAGGCAGCTCAAAATATGATCCTGATGACCAGGATCAGTGGTGCCACTAGACAGGCATGAGGGGTACAGACTACACCAGGTGATACCCTAAGGAGAGTGACACCACTGCTCCTCAACTATCTGCATTTTGGCATAAACGACCTGTGGCATTCACCTATTTCCATTTAAAACACTGTAAGAAATGGTGTGAGTGGCACTCAGTGAGAGGAGAAAGAACAGGACCTAGTTTTTTTTTAAAATAAAATTTCTTTTTTTTATAAATGGTCTTTATTAAATTTTAGTAATAGCATAGAAAACATACAACAACAGCACAACATAATATACATCATTACATATAACAGGTACAAACATACAAAGCAGATAAACCCCATCCAACCCACAATCTCCAAACATACCCACACAAATAGACAACAAATGACTTCCCTCAGAGGGATAGAAGCGATCTATTGCTCCGCAAAGTTCCTTAATACAAAAAAAACAACAACAACAAAAAAAAAACCACACAACCTAGAAGAAGAAATTATCCCTTTCTTACGAAATAATGCAGCGATACAAATAAGCATTAATTTTAAATTCGGTGGTATTTTCCAGAGTTACATTTATACATTTATAACTTATGTACTTGTTTTTAGTTTAACAGTTCCACAATTAATGACAACAATCAGCATCGTTTAACTATACATCAAAAGAAAAAAGAAAAAAAAGTCAAACGATAATTATTTAGTTACCAAATAAAATTGTGGATCTTATTTTCAGACTCTAAAAAGAGTACCAAAGGCTGCCAATTCATTTTCCTCTTATCCCAACTCAGGTTCAGAACAAAGCATGTAAGTTTATCCAGTTCCATAAAGTCTAAAAGTTTAGGCAGCCAAGCATTCCAAGTAGGATAGACGTCTCCTTTCCAACAGGAAGCAAAGACCAATCTAGCCGCCGAAATCATGTTTGTTTTCCAGTTTATCATCTGGAATCATATTCAATAAAAAGATTTTTGGATCAAATTTAAATTCGTAATTTATGATTTGTTGCATTTTGACATGAATCTGAACCCA
>NW_024835686.1:0-434 GCF_019175285.1 Sceloporus undulatus
GACAGCTAGCTCCTTTCTTTAAATAATCCTCTTCTATCTCTGGCTAATTAGTCTTTACATCTTTTCTTATTCTCAAGTCGATTTAGACTCATGGCGACTCTATGGATGAGAGTCCATAATCCTCTATTTCTCTTCATAATTAACTTATACCAATTTTATTTTGAATTGGAATTATTCCCTCCCCTTTTCAATGTAAATCCTTTGTACATATTCCCCCAGATATTACCATTTCTTTACACAATACATAGTAATCTTCATTACAAATTTGACGTTTATATAATCTTTATTATTTTCTGAGTCATAAAAATAGAAAAAACAACACAAATATAGTATCCATAACATCACTGACACAAATCTTTCCGTTTCCTTGGACCCACTTTCTGTTTTCTGTCTTCTTGGCCTTTCAAAGAGCTCACTTTCATCATATTATAACC
>NW_024835686.1:534-1249 GCF_019175285.1 Sceloporus undulatus
TCAAATGGGCTCAGATTCAGAAGACGGAAAAGGAAGACTTAAGAGGGTCCCAAATGACCAGTCAAGACTCAGATTTGCTTTTACAAGCAATTTTTATTTGGATCATGTATTGTTCGTGTTTTATGTATTTGGAAACTTAAATAAAGATGAATTTTAAAAATACATAATACTTATAACAAACAAATGAACAACATTTAAATTACCATAAATACATATGAATGACATATATACATATAATTCTAAATGCAAAATACATCAGAATAAACTTCCAAACCTAAAGCGACAGCTAGCTCCTTTCTTTAAATAATCCTCTTCTATCTCTGGCTAATTAGTCTTTACATCTTTTCTTATTCTCAAGTCGATTTAGACTCATGGCGACTCTATGGATGAGAGTCCATAATCCTCTATTTCTCTTCATAATTAACTTATACCAATTTTATTTTGAATTGGAATTATTCCCTCCCCTTTTCAATGTAAATCCTTTGTACATATTCCCCCAGATATTACCATTTCTTTACACAATACATAGTAATCTTCATTACAAATTTGACGTTTATATAATCTTTATTATTTTCTGAGTCATAAAAATAGAAAAAACAACACAAATATAGTATCCATAACATCACTGACACAAATCTTTCCGTTTCCTTGGACCCACTTTCTGTTTTCTGTCTTCTTGGCCTTTCAAAGAGCTCACTTTCATCATATTATAACC
>NW_024835687.1:0-1249 GCF_019175285.1 Sceloporus undulatus
CAGTTTTCTTGATCGGAATGATGGCTAGAACAATTCTAGTTTTATGTGTTTATTATTTTATCATTTATGATATATTATTGTTTTTTTTATGGGTCTCTTTTACTAATTTTACCATGTTGTTTTATTTGTGGTTTTTGTGCCTTTTTAAAATACTGTTTGTGTATTTACTGTTTGGATCTATTTTATATTGTGATGGCTTTTAGCTTTTAACAATAAACTTCTATTAACTGTCAATTGACACAAACAGCAGGACTTTGAGCACCAGGTATTTTTGAGGCCTCAAGCAATTCTGTGACTATCGATGGCGGGGTACAGACCGCCGCTTTGCGGCGGTCTGCCGCCGCTGCCAGTAGGTCCGCGGGGGAGCCGGAGCCTTCAGACGGCCCGACTCCCGCGCGGACCGAAAAAAGAAGCTCCAAAATGGAGCTTCTTTTACCGTCGCGCTCGCTACGTCACAAGCGGCGCGACACGTCTGGACGCTGTGCGTCCAGTACGTAAAGATGGCGGCGCCCGTATGAACAGGGCGCCGCCATCTTGTATGTATTCAATACGTACTAGGGTTAGGGGGGTGCGGAAGCACCGCCCCTTCCTAACCCTAGTACGTATTGTATACGTACTATTTGGCGGTCTGTAAACCGCCAAAGTCTGACACTGCTGACTCCTGAATAGTATGTATGGAAGATGAATTATTCTCACAACTGTTTTGTCTTTGTGTCCTAAGAAAAATGTATTGTGCAACTTATATATGCTATGTGTTTGTTTTGTTTCTAAGGGGGTTGGACTGGATGGCCCGTCCGGTCTTTTCCAACTCTATGATTCTAAAAATTTATTTGAATAAAGGTATATTAAAACAACAAGAACAACAACACACAGAGGGGCTCAAACTGACAGGGCAGAGAGCCTTTTTCAGAAGCAAATCCATTTGATAAAGTTGGCTGTGTTCATAATCTAATCTTAGATCCTGCACTTTTTAATGTACTGTATTAAAATTTTTAATGTACTTCATGTACTGTATTTCAATTGCCATGAACTGAAAAAAACAAAACAAACCCGGGGTTCTGATGATATAGAATAATGATACTAATGATGTCCAATTATTATACAATAGTTATTTAATCACACCTAGGAAGCAACTACCAATCACAAAAACAGATATTGCCTCTGAGCGGATGGAAGACGATCTAAAGCAGGGGTAGGCAACCTTTTGGAGCCAGGGGCCGGGTTGGTGTCCCCCAGACAAGTTGGGGGG
>NW_024835688.1:0-1249 GCF_019175285.1 Sceloporus undulatus
ACCGAGCCGACCTCCAAACCGGCGGGGAAATCGGAGGGCTCGCGTCCGAAGAAGGCCACCGAGCCGGAGGTCCACCTCGCCTCGCCTTCATCCTCCAAGGCATCGCGCCATGCCCCGAAGCCTAAGGAGCTGGCTGTGCCTGTGGAAGGGGAAAAGTCCCCAAGGCCTTCGTCGTCGGCAGCGGCCGCTGTCCTCCTGGACCTCCCGGACAATCCGTTCTTCCCAGGGGAGGAGCTTCCCAGGCCTGGGAAGAAGAGGCACCACGACAAACCCGGTCGTGACCCTGCCCCAAAAAAGTCTAAACCCTCCAAGGATCAGCCCGCCACCGATCCACCGAAGGCGAAGGACAAGAAGCGCTCTCCGTCCAAACAGGCCCGCGCTTCCGCTTCAGCAGCTCCCCGCGACCCGGAGCCGACGCCGGTAGACTGGGGGACCCCGGTACCGGACACTCCACTGCCTCTGCCCACCATGGACTTTGTCCATGGGACGGACGACACCGCTCTCCCTTGCTCCCCAGAGCACCGGTCGCCCTCCCACCCGGCAACCGACGACGGGGAGGACCAGCCCCGCGGGCATGACATTCCCGACCTCTTCTTCGACACGCAGTCGCGCCGGTACTACGTGTCGGTCTCGGAGGACAGAGCGATGAAGGAGTTCACCAGGCTGAACCCCCATCCCGTAGACTGGGCCACGCCGTCCAGATCGGTCCCGACCGTGTCGGTCTACGAGAGGTCGCCGTCTCCACCCCGCAGGCGCTCCCGGTCTTCAGCTGACCTCGCTCCAACCCGCCCGAGATCCCAGGTTAGAGTGACGGACCCCCTCTCCTCCGACCTGGACTCCGAAGACGAACCGCTGCTTCCTTCTGAGGCACCCTCGGACGAGGATGTCCTCTCGGACCTGGCCTCCCCCCAGAGGATGCACAACCCAGAGCCGTCTTCCCCATCGGACGACGTCCGGTCCTTTACCGAGCACGTCGTCAAAATGGCGAGGGCCATCGACATCGAGCTCGCTTCCGCGGAAGACGACGCCGAGGACCCGGTTGAGCGTTGGGTGCACAGACGAGTGCCTACTCCGCATTGCCTGCCTCTCCTTCCCTCGTTCCAGACCATCGTGAAGAGGTCCTGGGACTCTCCGGCCACCCTGTCGGCGCCCTCCCGCAAGGTGGAGTCGCTCTATAGGGTCGCCCCGGTGAGTTGTCCTTGGTTGGCCGACCACCCCAGGCCGAACTCTGCCATCGTGGAGGGAGCCC
>NW_024835689.1:0-1249 GCF_019175285.1 Sceloporus undulatus
AACTCCCGAGCTGCACCAGATGGACCTTTGCTGGCCTCAAAAGGGACATTGAGGTCCCCCAGGACAAGAAGCCTAGGGGACTCCAACATCAGCTCCGAGACTAGCTGTGTCAGCTCGGCTAGGGAGTCTGTTAGTGCATGAGGGGGCCGGTAAACCAACAGAATCCCTAAGCTATCTCTGGCCTTCAGGGTCAGGTAAATACATTCAACATGGGTAGATTGTCAGACATGGTTCCTGGTTAAGGAAAGGGTGTTCTTATGAATAAAGGCAACACACACACACACACACACACACACACACACCGCCCACCTAACCTGGTCTGGTCCTTAACTGAGTGCCCACACAGCCTCGCTTTCAGGGCCATGCCAGGTCTCAGTAATGCAAGCCAGGTCACAACTCTTCTCCTCTAATAGATCATAGATTATGTGGGTCTTGTTTTTTACAGACCTGGCAATGCACAGCAGCAGAGACAGGGTTTGTGGTATGGTTGGACTGACCTTCAGATCTCTTTGGTTAGGAGAATGGATGGAAGGAGAGATAGAGATTAAGCATTGATCTCGCCTTCCCTTCCGAACTAACTCCACTCTCCTACCGCTATATCTCCCCCTGCCCCACACTACTCCGATTGGAGCCAGCCCATGATGCGCTGTTTTAAATACAGACTTATGTACCTGCCACTTGAACTATAATAAGTTCCACTACAACTCCACTTAATGGCCACATCCATGTCATTTTATCTGACTTATTTATAACATGGTCCTGACAGAAATGCATACTGCTAAACCTAGTTTCAGGTAGTTTTCAAAAAGCTATTTTCATCTTGGGCACTAACCTCAGTCTAACCTCCCCAGGAAGGGAGTTCAGGCCTCAAGGACAGCCACTGAGAAGGCTCTAGCCCATGTTCCCACAAGATGCAACCAGGAGGATATACTCATGCGGGAGAATACGCTCCTTTAAGAAGCCTGGAAGGAAGCCAGATGGAGCTTTACAGGACATAACTAGCTGAATAAATTGTGCCTTGAACTCAATCAGTAATCATCAAACCTACTTAAAATGGGAGTCATGGTATAAGACGAATGTGTGATTTCTGACTTAAACCCAGAGCTGAGAACCAAAGAATCAAGGAATGGTGCTTTAAACCAAGCTAAAGAGCCAAACAAGATGGTTCTGCACAGAGCATTGATGTGACAAAGGGATTTGGCAACGGAGACGAGTAAAGTCTGAGGAATAACAGTAGATTGACTGTTAT
>NW_024835690.1:0-1249 GCF_019175285.1 Sceloporus undulatus
AAGCAGAAGGCGGCCTGTCTCCCCAAGGTGAGGGTCTTTCCACAGGCATGAGCGGTCCACGGCCAGAATGCAAGAGGTGACCCACAAACTATCGACTTAGGCCAACACGTTGACAAGTGCTCCGGAGTAGCAACTGCAGGTTTCCAGCCTAGCCTTTTGGGGGGTGGGGCACACTTACCACTTGTGGTGATGATGGGTGTCGTGGTCGAAGGAGTGTTTGTGGTTGGAGGAGTGGTAGTCTCCGTGGTGCTGGGTGTTGTAGTTGTGGGCGTGGTGGTGCTGAGAGGAGTGGTGGAGGTGACAGGCGGTGCTGTAGTCGGGGTGGAGGAGACGGGCGTGGTCGTCATCAAGGGGGTGGGAGTGGTGGGTGGGCTGGGGGCGGTGGGTGGTTTTGTGGTAGTTGGGGTGTGCGTGATTGGGGCAGTGGATTGGGTGGAGGTCGTAGTGGGAGGCGTTGGAGTGGTTGGGTGAGGCGTGGGTGTCGTAGGAGTGGTCTTTGGCGTGCTGGCTGTGGACATCTCTGTGGATACAGTGGTTCTGGTGGTTGTGGAGAGGGACGTGGTTGGCGTTGTTTTCGGTGTCGGGCTGGGAGGCGGCCTTGTTTTGGGCTTGGGAACTGGAAAGGAAAAGAAACCGATTTGAAGGGGTTGAATTAGGAACGCACGGGGCAAGCGAAAGCAAGCAAGAGTAAGCTGAAGATGGGCAACTGCCATGCTCTTTGAGCGACTTACCTTGTGTGCTGGTCGTCGTCACCGTCGTGGTGCTTGTCGGCGTTTCTGTCAAAGAAAGGGGCAGAGGATAGGAATTTTAGGAGAAATGCAGCAAGGGAAGGAAGAGCAGCCTGGGCTGAGCCCCAATCACGTGTCAGATCTGCAAGGATTCAGGCCAGCAGGCAGAAGGCGGCTTGTCTCCCTAAGGTGAGGGTCTTTCCACAGGCGTGAGCGGTCCATGGCCAGAATGCAAGAGGTGACCCACAAGCCATCGACTTAGCCCAACATTTTGACAAGTGCTCCGGAGTAGCAATTGCAGGTTTCCAGCCTAGCCTTTTGGGGGGTGGGGCACACTTACCACTTGTGGTGATGATGGGTGTCGTGGTCGAAGGAGTGGTTGTGGTTGGAGGAGTGGTAGTCTCCGTGGTGCTGGGTGTTGTAGTTGTGGGCGTGGTGGTGCTGAGAGGAGTGGTGGAAGTGACAGGCGGTGCTGTAGTCGGGGTGGAGGAGACGGGCGTGGTCGTCGTCAAGGGGGTGGG
>NW_024835691.1:0-1249 GCF_019175285.1 Sceloporus undulatus
AGGTGTAGAAATCAATCTTGCATTCATCTGCAGAAAAAATTGGAATGTTTCCATTTGAATGTACTGCCTTTACAAAGGCATGGTTAGCTTTTGCATAGAGATGCATTGGCAAAGATCATAATTTTCATAAAGCTAGAAAAGTCTGAGAGACAGGTTCATGGAGTGTTAAAAAACAACAACCAGACACCCAAGTTCCATTATTCTTGGAACAAGATTAGCAAAAACCATGTGTATGATCTTCTGGAAATGGCATGGCTCCAGCTGGTACAAGTGCAAGTATTCGTACTGAGAAGAGAAAAGGAGGCTGCAGCAGCCTACACTAGAGTTTAAACATTAGGTAATTGAACTTGAAATTAACATTTAATGTCTAGACAAGGACTTCATTTCCAAAATGCTTTTGAAAGCACCCAGGGTCATTTGGAGGGGAGTTATCAGAGACAAAGCTAACAAAACTATTGTCAGTGTTTTTTTCTCCCTGGATTTATAGAGGAATGTTACTGATGGCCAAAATGATCCTGTGTTTCATGCTATCTATAAGGTTAGCATGAAACACAGCTCTTTTAAACTGGAGTTGGTCCTGTCAATGGTAGCTGATGGCTCCAATCCTTATCTTTTAGACCAAACCTTGAAGGAAACCATCAAAGTGTGTCTGTGTGCCTGTTGTTCTCTGCAACTCCATGAATTTCATAGGGTTTTCTTAGGCAAGGAATGTTCAGAGGTGGATTTCCCAGTTCCTTCCTCTGAAATTTAGCACACAGCATCTAATATTCATTGGCAGTCTTGTAACCAGGTTGACCCTGCTTAGCCTTCAAGATCAGACAGGATCTGGTGCCTTCAGGATATTCAGGAAAATAGCCAAAGTGCTGAATCTGTCTGGAGGCTAGGTTTCAGCACCATGACCACTCCATAAACCCTGGCCATGGCATGATAAACATGCTTAGGATCACACATCCTCCAACACTTCATGGATGGGAACCAGGAATATGTGGCCAAGTAATATCAAAGTTTGGTCAATGTGGTGAAGTACAACACACACAACTTAGGAGAAGTTGGAACACATAGCTTTTGCTGGAGCCTACCAGAAAGGACAAGGTTCTGCCAATCCTCTCCTGTTCCTCCTACTGTGTTAATGGAATACTGACTACTTTTGCACTTTAAACTCGAGTTGCATCATGGTTACTGTCAAAATAGACCTTCTCTGTTTTAAATGGTCCATGATGTTCTCAGAGAAAAGGAAGGCAGAAAAAGA
>NW_024835692.1:0-1249 GCF_019175285.1 Sceloporus undulatus
GAATGTTCTTTTGGTTTGGCATTTTAGGTGTTGTTAAGGTTTGGAAAACCTGTTTGAGGACCTTTCTGACTTTGGGGCCTTTTCATCCTCCATTTTGGGTTCCCTGAAGGCCTCAAACTGCCAAATGCCAAGCATTGAGGCAGAGGTGGCCATTTTATGTTCTGGTGGCCATTTTGTGCTGCTTGTGACTGTGGGGAATAATGTTCCAGAACCTTCTCTGAGGCCTCAGTTGAACAGAGGCCTCTCTTTCTCTCCTGAGGCTCCAGAGCGAGAAGGAGGCCAGGCTCCTTGGGCCAAAGGGAAGGAATTGTTTCCTTTGGTCCCTCTGCTTCTCCATTTTGGGGGGGAGGAAGGAAGGAAGGGGCCTGTGGGGGTCTGAGAAAGGGAGGCAGGGACTCAGGGCCAGTGGGGAGGCTGGGCTTTGGGGGCTGGGAGAGAGAGGTGAGGAATAGACCCTCCCTTTGGGCCCTAGCTGGGGAGGGTCCACCAGTCCTTGCCTCCTCCTTTGGGAAAGGAGACCCCCTCAGCCCCCTGGACTCACTCCTGCCACTCATTCCTAGAATGGCTGGGACTCAGAGGAGTTTCCTAGGCATTGTCACCTTCTGCCCTCCATGGCCATTGGCACTGACCTTTTCCCATTGCCTTCCCTCCCTCAGCCCCGTGGACCTCCTCCTCCTTCGCACTCAGAGCATCCCTTCTCTACGACTGAGGAGACGGCCTCTGACCCGGGGAAGTTCCGGCCATAAAGGACTACATAAGAGGCCTTTCTGGGACTGCAGGAATCAGGGTCTTTGTACTGAAGGTAGGCCTTTATTCCTGGAGCTGGAAGAGGACCTTTGTTTAAATGCTTCAGTCCAGGATTGTGTTGAAGGGCTGCAGCTGAGAGAGTGAGCCCATGCTTTGCAGGCATTGAGTCCCAAATTCAGTCTCTGGCAGCATTGTCTTCCTAGAAGGTGGAAGTGAGATTTCCAGACCCCAGACACACAGTGTGACAGTGAGTCCTTTTTATGGTGACTGTGTGTGTCCATATTGTTTGCTAGAGCTTTGTGAGGTATTTGTTCCACTGGGTTTTTTAAAATGAATTTACATATCCCTAAAATGAGCATAATCCAGGGGGCAATCTTCATTAATAAACCTATACATTTATAGATTTTTGATATTTCAAGTGCAACACATTCAGCAGTGTTCATCTTTTTAAGAAATATACAAGGAAAAGTGAAGAAATTGTCATTTTGACAATAGATCCATT
>NW_024835693.1:0-1249 GCF_019175285.1 Sceloporus undulatus
ACTCCGAGGGAGTTTGTTCCACTGTCGGACAGCCCTTACTGTCAGAAAGTTCTTCCTAATGTTGAGGTGGAATCTCTTTCCTTGTAGCTTGCATCCATTGCTCTGGGTCCTAGTCTCTGGAGCAAGTGAAAACAAGTCAGCTCCCTCCTCAGTATGGCATTAAAGTGGCTGCATTGTTTTCAATTACTTTAAAGTTACTTTCAGTTACTTTGGAAAGTAATTCAAAGTGATTGGCATAGAACGTGCAAAACCATGTGCTGGAAGGAGACCTGTTTGTCATGGTGAAGATGGTGGCCGCTGGGCTCTTGGTTGCCTCTATGTCCTTGGCCAAAGCAGTGCCAGCTGGCAGCAACCCCTTACATCGAAACCCACATTTCCAAGAGGAATATGTGCCACCTTGGCAGTGGTGATGAAATGCCCCCAGGGCAAAGCCACCCACTTGGGATGCAAAATAGGCACCACCTCAAAACCACGTTCCTAAGAAACAATTTGGGAGCAGTTTCACTTGCTCAAGTGAGAGCGGCGGTGATTCATTGGGTGATTCATTCTCATGCAGGGCTCAAAAATGTGCAGGGAATTTTTTAACGCTTTGGTTTATGGACTCACTGTTCACATCAAGGACGTAGCCAGGATTTTGGGAAGGGGGGGGTCCAGACTAAGACTAAGAGCCACCATTTTGAGAGGATAAGAGCCCCCCTCCCCAAGACACAAAAAGAGGGTCGAGCGTTTACCTCAGGATGGCACCACTTTAACTTCCATTATGGCTCCGTGCTGCTATGGAATCTTGGGATGTGTAGTTTTGAGGAGCTGTTTAGCCATCTCTGTCAGATGCCACAACAAACCACAAATCCCAGCATTCCACGACATGGAGCCAAGGGCAGTTAAAGTGCCATCAAACTGGATTATTTTTTCAGTGCAGATGCAAAGTGAGCCCTTCCTTTGAAGGTGTTTACATTAGATAAATTCAGTTCGATAAAGCAAAGTGCAGCTGCTCAAGCAATGAGTGTCAGCCACTCTGTTCAAGCTCAGAGACACTCTGTTCATGCTTTGAGACACTGCATTCCAACTTCTGAGCTGAGCTAAGAACCCAGGCTGCATCCACACAACATTTCATTCCCACTTCCAAGAAGGATTTTTAATTCCAAGACATACACACACACACAATTTTTAATTCCAAGACTTATCTATCTATCTATCTATCTATCATAATTTTAAATTCCAAGACATTATACGTTCCTTTCTTTTTATA
>NW_024835694.1:0-1249 GCF_019175285.1 Sceloporus undulatus
CCCAGCATGCCCTGGTCCTCAGTCTCCCTCCCAGGCTCCACCGTTTCCTAGAGAGATGGAAACCTTCAAGGGAGAGTCCTTGGGGGTCAAGCCAAGCTCTCCTCTGCTTCCCCAAGGCCTCCTTCTCCATCCACTGCTGGTCTTTGGAAGGGAGACATAGATTGGTCTTGGGAAAGTTACTATTGGAAGGACAGGGACTCCCAAATCCTCCCAGTCTGGTTCTAACATTAAGTATGTCAAATATCTGCAATGAACTGGGCCAAATGTTATGTCATTTGTTACGTTACGTGGCCCTCGCTCCGTATCCCTATTAAGAAAAAGACTGAATCTCCATGACTGGTGCTATGTTTCATACTCTTGGGATGGGCAGCCAGGAAAACAGAATGCTTCAAAGAATTCAAAGGTTTATTGGATGGAGATAGAAGTGTAAGATGCTTTAAAATCATATGCTCTGAATCAAAAACAGCATCAAATGGGGCTCTAATAGTTTTACAGGACAGAATCTGGATAGACACTTCATCCAAACAAAAAGTATTTCACACTTCCACTTTCTCTCCTTTCTGGAAATGCTGATGCCTCAAGGGCTGGATCCTAAGCAAAACAGTGATAAGGCTTGAACTGCAATTCAGAGGTCAAGGTTTGTATGTGGTTTTTGATACAATTTACTAATTTCAAGGTGCAACTGTATAAAAAGTTTAATCTTTTTCAAAAATATAATGTTAATCCCTTTGCATTGTTTTGAATTTGTACTGTATTAAATGTATTGTTAGCCACCCTGAGTCCCTGTACAGTGGTACCTCGGGATACGAAATACCCAGGTTACGAAATTTTCGGGATACGAAAAAATCCCATAGGGAATTATTGTTTCGGGTTACGAATGTTTTTTCGGGTTACGAAAAAACTTTTGGTGCTTTTTTCGGCTTTTTCGCACGGAATCGCGGCTTTTCCCCATTAGCGCCTATGGCAATTCGGCTTACGAAGGCTTTTCGGGTTACGAAAGCGGCCGCGTTACGAATTAATTTCGTAACCCGAGGCACCACTGTATTGGGAAAAAGGATGGATGAATATAAATAAGCTAAATAAACTGGAGATCTTTTAAGATCAATGGGTTTCTTGGTTTAAATAGCCTTCCACCAATAGAGACAGAGACTGAATGAGTGTCCAGAATTGCTAGGGGCCATTTTTGGCACTTGGGTTGTATTTCCATTGCCCAAACCTAGCACTTTGATACCATGAAGCTTCCAGGACT
>NW_024835695.1:0-1249 GCF_019175285.1 Sceloporus undulatus
TGTGCCATTTATTATTACCTCTGTCTCTTTCATTCCGTCTTTCTCTCAGAGTATGTACTCAATTATAAAATGTATCATTTAAGAAACATTTAATGTACACAAATATAAAATGTTATCCTATAAAAAGCATGGCCATGAAACATGCATACCAGGAAGAAAGACAACAAAAGGTTTTATGAATAAACATAAATGAGGCAGAACAAATATAAAACTATCAGTTTGTTGCCTTTGTGAGTTGTTAAATGAAACTGCAAGGGGTTCTTCACATGGAGATAAAGGACTTGCATATCTTGTTGTGGATACTGGAGAATGCCGTTATAATCAACATTGCTTTCTTTGTAAAAGATTAACCATCACAATAACCTTCACATACAAATGTTGGATTTGTGCTTATCAAACTTATTTTGCTTTTAAAAAAATCTTTATGAGACCCTGAATCAGAGGCTATGATGTGTACCTTTACAGTGACAGGGCTATGCCATTGATAAGACAGGCAACCATGCTAGTGGATTGTGAAGAGGAACAACAATTCATCAATGCAACCATGCTAGTGAATTGTCCTGTGACACAACAGGGGCTCCCATTGCATAGTAGTGGCTTCGATTGTGCTAGGGATGTAATTCTTCACTACATCTTTTCTTCAGTGTAGCAATGAGTAATTTCAACAATTTTCTTCCCACTTCTTCCCACTTTTCAAAGAAAATATTTGAAAACCATGCAGATGATTTTAGCACCTCCTTGCAATAAGCCTTTTCTAAAGAAAATATGGATCAAAAATTGGAGATCATTACTTGTGTATCTTGAACATGACAGTTGGAAGTTTTAATCAAGAAAAATTATTCTTAAGGAAGGCAAAGAGCTTAATAGGTTTGCTTATATGCAACTTAAGAAAAATTTAAGTAAGTTAAGAAAAATGAAGCCACAGAGGTTAGCGAAAATAAAGTTTGTTCAGAGTTGTGTAAATATGATGACCATATAATTTTAAAAGTATATAAATGACTTGAAATTACAGATAGAAGATGAGCCTGTTAAAGAGTACATGATAAAGTGGGGACAACATTTTGGGCATAATGTCCATAAGCAAGTACGGGGGGAAATGTGGTTCAAAGATATAAAATTTATTCTGTGTAATTATTTAAAAGTAAATCTGCAAAAATTATGTGCAGATGGTATTTAACCCTAAAACAGTTGTCAAAAATGTCTCAGAGTGTTTCAAACCTATGTTGAGGATGTCATATGTGGCAGATAT
>NW_024835696.1:0-1249 GCF_019175285.1 Sceloporus undulatus
GTGGTGGAGGGAAAGGGGATGAGGTCCAGCAGTTCCTCTCTACCTCCAAGGCCTGGACCAAGGCAGATGGACTGAAGGGAGGGCTTGGCTTCATAATGGATGGTTAATCTTCTTCCAGGGAAAATACATACTGTCAAGTAGGATAATGCATATACAGTACATAGCAATACAGGAAATGGTTCGATAAACAGGCACCAAAAGAACATCAAATAGTAAGCAACAATTATGCAATGCCTGGGAAGGCTTCTCTGAACAGGATGGTTTTCAACTCCGTTTTGAAGCTGGTTAAAGAAGTGATGGCTCTTGCTCGCGGGGGAAGAATGTTCCAGGAGTGAGGGGCAGCAAGTGAAAAGGAGCAAATCCGGGATGGGGCAGAGGAAATCCTGGGCTGAGACAGCAGACCTTGACTACCAGAACAGAGGGCCCGAGTGGCAAGGTGAGGAGAAAGAAGGTCTGATAAGTAAGGAGGAGCCAGTCCATGGAGGGCTTTAAATGTCGACAGCAGGAGCTTATACTGAATGCGGAAAGGGAGGGGGAGCCAGTGAAGGGATGCCAACACAGGGGAGATGTGGTCAGAGTGGTGGGCGGATGTGATAATGCGAGCAGCTGAATGCTGGACAGAAATTAAAGGACAGAGGTGAGAAAGAGGAAGCCCAGCCAGGAGGACGTTACAGTAATCAAGTCGTGAGACCACTCATGGCCCAGTGATTTCTGCCATGTGATCAATTGGACGTCTTCAGGGGGGGTTTATATATTTAAAAAAAAACCGAAGAAGGCCAATTGATCACATGGCAGAAATGCCCTGGGCTTTTTAAGAAATATATATACATAATTACCATCACACAGCACATGAGACTTTGCCTCATTTTATTCTTCTACTGTAAATACATGCTTTCCAGTTGTTATTGACTTTGTACAGCACTGTGTATAATTACAGCGCTTTAGAAATAAATTTTAATAATAATAATAATAATAATAATAATAATAATATTGTTCTTGTTGTTTGTTCTGTTTAAACATAATAAGGAACTAACATTAGACAACAGAGTTGTTTGACAGTAGAACAGATTGACTTGGAAAAGACAGGACTTTGCTGAATGCTATAAGCAGAGGTTGCTTGGCCATCTGTCAGGGGTGCTGCAGCTGCATCCTGCATTTCAGTTTCTGTGTTGGGCAGAGGATTGGACTAAATTACCTCAAAGATCCTTTACTGTGCTATAATTTTATGAACACTTACTGAAATCATTTC
>NW_024835697.1:0-1249 GCF_019175285.1 Sceloporus undulatus
CTGAGCATGACTTCCCCTCCCTACTACTCCACTCTCCACCAACTATACCCCATTCAAATGCTGCTAGTACATGCACATGCCAAACCTGTCCCATCTAATTTAATCCAGGTGAGTGGGTGAATATCCAGATCAGCCAACCAGTTGCTCTCAGGTTCAAACTTGGAAGCCCTCAGTTAAAGGTGGTGCCGTGTGTCTTACCCATTATTGTTCTGGATGACATTTCAGAGATTATGAAACACAACACAGCCAAGTTTTAGCTTGCATTGTAATCCAATGTTAAATGAAATGAAGGGCAATGATCTAATCTTTCCCTCAAAGATTAAGAAGGGGGGGGGGAGATATCTTTGGAAGACCTGTTCTCATTAAAGACAAATTGTCCAGTACTGCAAATGATCTAAGTGGTGAGAGATAAACATGTGTACACACATAGATTTACAACTTCTGCTTCTGACGTGAAGAGGTTATAAAACCATTTAGTACATTTTCTGAAAAGAGCCAGCATGTATAGTGGTTTGAGCATTGGATTATGATTCTGGAGACTAGGAACATCGCATGGCAAAAGAAAGCCAAGAGACAGCAAGAGAGAAGTGACTTTCTTCTTGCTTCTCAGCATGCTCTCAAAGCCCTGTTCTCTTCCCAAGGGAAAAATCCATTTGGCAGAAGGCATGCTTTTACAACTGTCTCACTCTGGAAAGAGAATGGAATGCTTTGACGGCATGCAAAGAGGCAAGGAGAAAGCCACTTCTCTGTCGCTGACTCTCAGCTTTCTTTTGTACTGCAATAAGGCTTTAGGGTTTCAATCCCCACTCAGCCATGGAAACCTACTGGGTGATCTTGGGCAAGTCGCACTCTCTTGGACTCAGAGAAGGGTAAAGGCAAACCCTCTCTGAACAAATCTTGTCAAGAAACCCATTGAGGCACACAACAAGAATTTTCTTAAGGCAGAAGTAAAGAACCTCTGGGCTTCTACAGATCAATCAAATTAACAAGCAATATCTGTTGAAATCCCCTTTCCTATACAACCATTAAAGATACAGGAGCCATCTCCAATTTTCACTCTGGGAGCACTAAGCTAAACTACCTCAAATTCTTTTTTGTGGGTTTTTCGGGCTATGTGGCCATGTTCTAGCAGAGTTTCTTTCTGACATTTCGCCAGCATCTGTCAGAAAGAAACTCTGCTACAACATGGCCACATAGCCCGAAAAACCCACAAAAAACTATGGATGCCGGCCATGAACGCCTTCGACTT
>NW_024835698.1:0-1249 GCF_019175285.1 Sceloporus undulatus
GAATCATTTTGGATTCATAAGTTATCAACAAACATACCCAAGGGTCTTAATGATCGGTTGGATTTAAGTTCCTTTTTATAAAATTGTATATATTGGTTTATATTGTACACATCAGAGACAGATATGGATATGGGAAGGAGGATAGGCAGATTATATAGAACTATATTGTGCTTATAACGGATTTAGAATAAGTCAGGTACCTTTCAATTGTTATAAGTGGTACAGTTCATTCAGCTATGTTTTTGGGGCTTACTTTGTGGGACATGTAGAATAGTATGTCTCTAGAGGATACACCTATAAGAGAATTCAATGCATCATACTATCACCTGCAGCCTATTGCTTAGGTAGAGTATATTATGACTTACTATTCCTGTGAACTTGTACCAGCATTCTTCTTATCAGTCAAGTCAAACTGTTCAATGTTGTAGGTAAGAGATAATGATTTAACTTTGTAAATTTGTCAATGGTATTCTATTGTGTATTATGTTATTGATGGTAATCAATGTATCATTTATTGTCAACCTTGTGCATTTAGCAGTATGGAACACATAATGTACAATATTAATCCGGATATGAAATGTATATGCTGATGAAGACCTTGGTGAGTCGAAGTTACACAGATCTCTTGTTGTCCCTTCGTGTTCAGATTGCTTTGAGTTCCCTATGTTTCCCTCCTCTTGGCTTTGGCCTAGATTTTGGCTTTTCTATCGCCCCTCCCCACAGCCCCCTCCCCCAGGACTCCAGAGAAAACCTCCCCCCCCCTCAAAAAACGTTGCTATTGAACCCTATTGTGTGTGATGCTTCCTATTTGGGACAAAACTCTTCCCCAAATGAGGCATCAGAAGGGAGGGTCTCTCCTCTGCCTCACTTTCCAGGAGGGAGGGGGCTCCTCAAAGCCCTTTTTACCTTTGGATCCCCCTCCCCTACATTGCCATGCCTCTCTCCAACGGTCCCCACGGAGTCTATTCTCATAATAACCCTCCAAGTACCTTGGATGCAAGGAATCCCCCAAGGTGGGGGCAGAGAAGGAAACAGGGAGAAGAGGCCTAGCAGGCCCCCTGGCTTTCTTTGGGGGGAGAATAGGGGTTTCCTTCCTTCTTAGAACCCCCCCAAAGGTCCTCCAGAAGACCCTCCAGCCATTCCTCTGAATGAATGAGGGCTCTCCTCCACTTCCCGCCCAACTCAGAACAGACTGTGAGACTGAGCAGCAATGGCTTCAGGGGCTGAGACTGTGCATACATAGATGCCC
>NW_024835699.1:0-1248 GCF_019175285.1 Sceloporus undulatus
TGCAGAGCATTTTATACATTATGTGGCAGACCAATTTGTCCCTTGCTTTGTTTAGAGGATTCTTTTTGATGAATTGCAATGTTTTATGGAGCAGAGATTTAGACCATTACATTTTAATGTATCAATGTCTTAAAGGACTCCACTCAACAACAATTTAAGTTGGTACACTAATAAGGCTGCATATGAAAACAGTCTGTTGTTGCAAATACATTAGCTCTCCTCCATGAATTTGCTTTTGCAGATTCATACTCCTTTCTGAAATCTCTTCCTCTTTGCATAATATTGTTTAGAAACACTCAAGTATCCTTTGAGCTACATGAAAAAGATGGCAAGCAATCTATTCCTTTAGCTTTTGCTCTAGACACGAGAAAGTGGGAGTGGGAAGTCTGCAAACTAGTACAGAATGATTAAGAGGATAAGTTCATAAACTCCAGTACCATCATGCTTTCTTTCTTTCAGCTGCTTTTGCCAGAAGTTAGAAAGGAAAAAATGCTATACACAAAAGGTGCAAATGAGAGCCTTTGTCGTTCTGTTCTGCAATACTCCAAGCTTTCCCAAAGCTGTTTTGACACAAGACTCCATTTCAAAGCAGGCAGGGATAGGACTACAAACTGCCTATGATAAAATAGTCTTCCAGTATAAACCCATTATGCTCTATGAAAATTGGTTCCGTATGAAACAAATAAGCAACATTTTAACCGAATAAAGTACCAAAACGCAAACATCAGCTGTATTATTTTCTTTAAGGTTAACACATCTGACATAATTGTGATATTGGAGGGAAATAGGCAAGAATTACTGTATGTGTTCTCCCCGACATCACAACAAAACTACATATCCTAAGAATACATAACAAAAGAAATACATTCTGCTGGTGTCAAAAAGGCTTTTATGTAGGTAAGTGACTTTAACAGAGTTAATGGGATAATCAGCCCATGGCCAATAAAAGGTTTAGAATTCCAACTTGGGTTATTACTGCAGGCAGGAATTGTTCTTACATGGGCGGGGTACAGACCGCCGCTTTGCGGTGGTCTGCCGCCGCCGCCGGCTAGTCCGTGGGGGAGCCGGAGCCTCCACACGGCGCGGCTCCCCTGCGGACTGAAAAAGAAGCTCCAAAATGGAGCTTCTTTTTCCGTCGCGTTTGTGACGTAGCGAGGCGCCAGGGGCGCACTCACTATGTCACAAGGGACGCGACGCGTATGGACGCTCAGCATCCGATACGCAAAGATGGCGCCGGCCATGTAGAAG
>NW_024835700.1:0-1248 GCF_019175285.1 Sceloporus undulatus
GAAAACAGTTGACATTAATATCAGTATGCCCTTAAAAGTTAGTATTTATATATAGAAACATGCTTTCTAGGAAGAGATATTTGTTTTATTTTTTTGTGCATATACCACTGAAATAACCCAGCTTGACTGATGCTGCAGCATTCATTCATTAGGTCGCAAATTAATTTTATGAAAACAGAAACAATCTAGAGAGAAAACATAGGATAGCACTGGGAAATGTTTAGTCCCCTCTGTTCTAGGGTTGCCATAAATCAAGACCTCCAAACCGGGACAAATGTAGGACAAAAGTTTCAAATGTAGGACACTTTTTTTTTTTTTTAGTGGAGGGCATGAAAAAATTTATGATTTTTTTAAAAATGTTAATATAAATGCATGTTTCTTAGGCATGATCAGATCAAAATGGAGCACAGATGGCAGAAATGTTCTCCTCTTTCTGGCCAAAACACCCCCCCCCCTCCATTCCAAAACACACACAACAGCACATTTGGGCATTTCACATGGCTTTACTTAACATGGCCTCTTGCATATTTCAGAGGCTTATTGCATCATCATCATCATCATCATCACCACACTATCATTGACAAAACAAGGGAGACTTGTTAGCATTACAAGCACCACACACAGAAAAGGCACTTGGGAAAAATGCACTTTAAAAAATAAAAAGCATTCCTACTGGAACTGGCCACTCACCTCCTCCTCCCCCTCCTCCTCTTCTTCATCCTCCTCCCTCTCCTCCTCCGCGCCAAAAAAGGGCAAAGGAAATGGCCCCTTCTGGCTGCAGCCCGGCCCAACAGAGGAGGAGCTCCTCCTCCTGAGCCTGGCTGGCCAATGGGGGCAGACTGGGGCTGGGACAGCCCCGCCCCCGCCAGCTCTCACAGGCTCCGGCCTGGAGAAGGGGCGGGCTGTTCAGCCCCAGCCTCAGGAGGAGGAGGAAGTCCTCCTCATTACAGTAGCTCTGCAGGTGGCTCTGCATTAGCTCCCTTTTGAGGCAGGCGTGCGGCCAGGGCCCAGGCAGGCAAGTGGGCCAATCGCGCGCTTCCGCCGGCTGCGCCTGGGCAACTGCTCGGCGCAATCACGGAGGAGGCAGAGGAGGAGGTGGGTGGCCGGCCAGCCAGCCAGCCGCGCACAGCCCTGCAGGCCAGGGGGATGTGCTGGGGGAGGAGGAGGCTGGAGAAGGGTGGCTGGTGGCCAGAGGGAGCGTGCAGGGGGCGGAGGAGAAGGAGGAGGCAGAGGAGGAGGAGGCCGACG
>NW_024835701.1:0-1248 GCF_019175285.1 Sceloporus undulatus
CCAGCCATATAACACCAGTGCTAAAAGATCTCCATTGGCTGCCTATCCGCTTCCGGCGCAATACAAGGTGTTGGTGATGACCTATAAAGCCCTAAATGGCTTGGGCCCAGGGTATCTAGAGGACTGCCTCTCTTCATACAATCCGCCCCGCACTCTCAGATCTTCTGGGCAGCAACTTCTAAGAGTTCCAGAGGCTAGGCTGTCATCTACTTCAAGGAGGGCCTTTACCATCTTGGCCCCAAACCTCTGGAACTCGCTGCCCACCGAGCTCCACTCTGCCTCCTCCTTAGCCCAGTTCAGGAAGGGGTTAAAAACCTTATTATTCGAGCAGGCCTACCCCTGACTCTTAGCCCCTGACCGCTTCCTGACCTCTTCCTCTATGTCAGCATGGCCACTGGCATGAGTGTTTTTTAATTCTTTTTCTGTGTAATTGTTGGTTTTAGTGGAATGTTTTTATTGTATTTTGATATATGTTGTCAACCGCCCTGATTGTATGAAGGGCGGTATATAAATAAACTTTTTATTTATTTATTTATCAAGTGAATGTAGATGGCACAGTAGCAGCCTACAGGTTCCCATACCTCTTATTGGGGGACAGTGTTGTGATCAAGCAATCTTCACCATATTATGAGCACCTCTATAAGGAGCTGGTGCCATGGCACCACTATGTCCCGGTTAAAAGAAATCTGGAAGACCTGCTAGAAAAGATAAAGTGGGCTAAGGTAATACCTGTCACTAAAGGAAAATTAAAATAAAATAACACATTATTAGCTTTAGATTTGTGGAAACTGGAATACAATTATCTCAAAGTATGCAGTCAAAAACCTTCTTATCAGCCTGCTAACAGGACCAGATTTCAGCTTATTGTTGTTGTTTTGTGCCTTGAAGTCATTTCTGACTTACGGCAACTCCAAGGAGACCCTATCCTGGGGTTTTCTTGGCAAGTTTCTTCAGAGAGGGTGTGCCTTTCATGAAAAGACAAACCCTGGAGGTGAAGACAGTGGAGTTCAGTGTCCCAACACTCTTGAGATATGATAAGCTAAGTACCCAACAGAACCATAGTATAATAAAATAATTTTCTGTTTCATTATTGGAGGTGTTTTACAGCTCTTTATCTCTTTATTTTCCCAGTTGTGTCTCAAACTACAGTACACTGAAGCTTTAGATTTGGGGATGGCTTTCAAGAAAATTGCTACACTGCAATAATTCCATAGTCCATGAAACTGCCTTCCTAATGTATGCAAAAAA
>NW_024835702.1:0-1248 GCF_019175285.1 Sceloporus undulatus
CTCTCTTTAATTTTATTGTATTTTATTTATTTATTGTATTTTATTTTATTATCTTTATTTTTACTATTGTAACCCGCCTGGATTCCTTGTGATTGGGCGGGCTATAAATAAATTATTATTATTATTATTATTAAGGATACAATCATTCCAAGCATTTAGCGGCATAAGCAGCAGGGTCATGCTTGGGCTAATCACAGCAACTTCATTAATTTAATTTCAAATAAGGAGGGGTTAATGTGGGCTAAATCATGGGGTAACACCCTCCTCTCTTAACTCTGATTTTCAGTCTTATCTGTCATTGTCCTTCTTTACAGAAGAACATTTGAGTCATCAGAGAGTCAACACAGCAAAGAAGTCACATAAATGCCACCATTGTGGGAAACATTTTTCTTCCAAGTCAACCCTTGTCATACATCAGAGAATCCACACAGGAGCAAAGCCATACAAATGCCAACATTGTGGGAAATGTTTTTCTTCGAAGTCATACCTAGTGATACATCAGAGAGTCCACACAGGAGAGAAGCCATACAATTGCCAGCATTGTGGGAAATGCTTTTCTCAGCAGTCACACGTAGTGACACATAAGAGAGTCCACACAGGAGAGAAGCCACACAAATGCCAGCATTGTGGGAAATGTTTTTCATCGAAATCTTACCTAGTGACACATAAGAGAGTCCACACTGGAGAGAATCCATACAAATGCCCGCATTGTGAGAAATGTTATTTGTCAAAATCAAACCTAGTGATACATCAGAGAGGCCACACTGGAGAGAAACCATACAAATGCCAGCATTGTGGGAAAAGTTATGCCTACAAATCAGGCCTTGTCATGCATCAGAGAATCCACACAGGAGCGAAGCCATACAAATGCCAGCGTTGTGGGAAAGGCTTTTCTTCAAAGTTAGACCTAGTGAGACATCAGAGAGTCCACACAGGAGAGAAGCCATTCAGTTGCCAGCATTGTGGGAAATGTTTTTCTTTGAGGTCAACCCTAGTGACACATCAGAGAATCCACACAGGAGCGAAGCCCTACAAATGTCAGCATTGTGAGAAATGTTTTTCAACAAAATCAAACCTAGTGAGACATCAGAGTGTCCACACTGGAGAGAATCCACACAAATCCCAGAAGTGAAATGACATTATTTTTCTCAAGAATGAATACAAAGAATATATTTTCAGTCCGCTGGTGATAAGAAAAGGCCCTTGTGATTTTGTGTGTTAGGTTTGTCTGTCGATATGTCTGTTTCA
>NW_024835703.1:0-1248 GCF_019175285.1 Sceloporus undulatus
GAGCTCACTCTGCACAAATTGCAACTTTTTGGCGGTAACTCCGCCCAAAAAGTTGCAATTTGTGCAGAGTGAGCTCTGCACAGTGATTCCAGTAGGTTCCGAGCAGCACTGCGCAGGCGCAGTGAAACCCATTTGTATGTATTCGCAGATGACCACTCGAAGAAACACCGTTACAGGTAAGCAACCTGTACTTTTTAATACAGTGGATCCTTGTTATCCGCTGGGGTTTGGTTCCAAGATCCCCCGTGTATAACAAAATCCATGTATGCTCAAGTCCCATTAAGTACAATGACAGAGCAAAATGGTGTCCCTAATAAAAATGGAACATCAAGGTAAATTTATACTTTTTAGGAACATTTTCAAACCGTGGATGCTGGAATCCGTCTATAAAAAATCCGTGTATAAGAAGGGCCGACTGTAATGTTGTTTGTGGCACAAAGTGTGTGTACCCTGAACCACTGGAAAGCCAAGGTGCCGCTCTCTCAGCCGTCCGTGGGGACAATTTGGCGTTTCAGAATGGCAGATAAGGGAGGCACAACCTGCATAAAACAACAACCATGGCTAAACTAAAGCAATATGTGGGCTACATATATTACAAACTAACAATCTACATCAAATAACACCAAACAAAACCCACATAGGGGATTTATATATGACTTCCAGCTTGCCAGGTAATGGTTGTTACAAAGGTCCAAGAGTCCAACTTCTACCAATTCATATAAAAGACAGTTGGTGCTCCTTATCCATGAATTTTTTTTTATCCATGGATTCAAGAATCCACTGCTTGAAAACATTTTTAAAAGTATTAATTCCAAATAGCACCCCTTGATCTTCCATTTTATATAAGAGCCATCCGTTTGCTCTGCCCCTGTATGTAATGGGGCTTGAGCGTTTAATGGGATTTTGTTCTCCACGGAGGTCCTGGAACCAAACCCAGCGGAGAACAAGGGCCCAATGTATAGCTCAGCCGATTACAGCTGAAGGCAAGTAAAATACGTTTCTTCTTCTTATCCTATTCTACTATTCTTCTGCTCCTAAAATGTCTAATTTCTCATCCTACTAGCTTCCATTCTTCTTTAAAAGTGTCTGTTTTCTTGCACCATTAAAATCTATCAGTTTATTGTGAAGTCGAAGGCTTTCATGGCCGGCATCCGTAGTTTTTTGTGGGTTTTTCGGGGGGCTCTGTGTCCATGTCCCAGAAGAGTTTCTTCCTGACGTTTCGCCAGCATCATTCTCTGAAGATGCCAG
>NW_024835704.1:0-481 GCF_019175285.1 Sceloporus undulatus
TTCAACCTATCTTTACATGATAAACCAAAGTGGATTGTAAAGTATGATAATATATGACATTGAGCCCAATTATATGTCAGAATCCACCTTCAGTTAGGTATTCAGGGTGTCTTCTGCCAGATAGATAGATGGGTAGATAGATGGTTAAATAGATGGATAGATAGATGGTTAAAGGGATGGATAGATAGATGGTTAAAGGGATGGATGGATAGATAGATAGATAGATAGATAGATAGATAGATAGATAGATAGATAGATAGATAGATAGATAGATAGAGGGATAGATAAATAGATAGATAGAGAGATGGATAGATAAACCGACAGACAGTCAGACAAGCAGACAGATAGATGGATAGAAGAATAGACAGATGAATAGATAGATAGATAGATACATAACCAAACAGGCAGCAACATTGGAACGAGTGGGGAAAGGGTCCATGGGGAACGAGCCAGATGGTCACGTAGGACATGGCAGCAGGTA
>NW_024835705.1:0-1248 GCF_019175285.1 Sceloporus undulatus
TAAATGGCTTGGGCCCAGGATACCTAAAGGACCGCCTCTCCCCGTACATTCTGTCTCACACCCTCAGAACATCTGGGCAGCAGTTACTGAAGGTGCCTGGGGCTAGGTTAGCCTCCACTACACGGAGGACATTTTCCACTGCTGCCCCAGCCCTTTGGAACACGCTGCCCACCGAGCTCCGCTCGACCACTACCCTGGCCCAATTCAGGAAGGACTTGAAAACCTTCCTGTTTCAACAGGCATTCCCCGAATAAAATCCTGCGGGCCTCCCTCCTCTTCCGTGGCCAAGAGGTTGGGCTATGGGGTTTTTTGTCTGTTTTGGTTTAATGTTTTTATATTTTAATCTTGTTGTATTTGTGGATTGCTGTTTTTAACCTTGATGTAAGCCACCCTGATCATAGGAAGGGTGGGATATAAATAAAATTTTTATTATTATTATTAAAATGCAGGCCTATGAATAACATCTTCAATTTTTTTCTCCTGATTGTCTGATGAAGAAACCAGCATGACTTTGAAAGCTTGCAACATGTTGTTGTGTATTTTAGCTGGCCTCATAAAGCTATCATTGTTTGGATGTTATTGGATTTGCTACATGGCCAACACAGCTACACCTAGATGTCCTTTCAAGCAGATTAGATTAAGAGACAGTGAGTGGCATCCAGATATCTTATGTAGTCAACAGGGAATTGGATGTTGCTGAAATATATGTTCTAAATGAACAACTAAAAGGATGGGCAGAATTTTTCACCAACACATTTTCATTTTGGATTAACATCAAGCAAATACGATAGAAGTGCTGTTTAGGTTAGGCAAGCTACAGACTAAAACAGAGATCTAACAAAACCATAGTTGACGAAACCACTGCCTCCATAGACTCATAGAATTGGAAGGAGCCTCAATGGCCACCAAATCCAACCTGCCACTTAATCCAGGATCCCCAGCTCAAGCATCCCCAGTAGGCAGCTGTCCAGACTCTTCCTGAAGGCATCCAGAGAAGGAGACCATACTACCTCTTTGGTTCAACTGCCAAACCACTCTTAGTGTCAAGAAGTTTCTTTTAAAGCCCTTGACTTGTCAAATTACCTAGGCAAGGATAGGTTACAAGCCGTGAAAAAGTCACAAAGGCTTTCAGAGAAGCAACTAAGGCTAGCAGCGATGAAAGCTCAATGGTGTTAACAGATGAGCAAGCGTCCATGTCTAAATGTGCAACCAAGGACCAAGATGTGACCCAGAGGTCTTTCTCTTTTC
>NW_024835706.1:0-1248 GCF_019175285.1 Sceloporus undulatus
TTTTTGTAATCACTTGAATGGAAACCAGACATAATAAAAATAGGAAAGAAAACATGAGTGGTTCCCAACAAGGTAATAAAAAAGACTCCCCGGAATGGGGAAATTATCAACAAGACTTGAATGTTATTATCCTTGAGGAACTGCGGGAATTTAAGAAAAATTTCAAAGCTGAAATCAGGGAAGAACAGAAATCTCTTAGAGAAAAGATAAGACAGGATTTACAAAAAGAACTGCAAGGGTTAGTAAATAGATTTGACAACTTGAGTAAAGACTTCCAGGAAATCAGAGAGGATGTTCAAGAAATTGTGAGGAAAACAGAGGAATTAGAGGAAAGAATGGAGGAGGTGGAGAACTTACAAAGGAATAAAGAACGGTTCTTTATAAGCCATGAATTAAAGCAAAGAAATAAATCTTTAAAAATCCGAGGTTTACCAGAGGAGGAAAATGAAAGACTGGACGAAAGATTAATACCTGCTCTGGCTGATTTTTTGGAAACATCCCAAGATAATATTGAAGCTCAATTAGATTTTTTGTTTAGAGTGAACTCTAGAGTGGCCAAAGATAAAGGTCTACCGAGGGACATTCTTATTGCCTTTAATCGCACAAGATTGAAAGATAAAATTATTCAAAAGAACTACAAGGAAAAGTTGGTCATAGATGACATCCAAGTAGGTATCTTCAAAGACCTACCTGTTCAAACTTTGAAATTAAGGCAACAATATAAATTTCTAGTAGCGTTGTTGCAGAAGAATGATATTGCTTACCGCTGGGGATTCCCGGAAGGACTGATTTTTGATTTCAGTAATAAAAGACATAGAATTAATTCATTGGAAAAGGCTAAAGAATTTTACAAAAAGTGTTTACTCAAGGAAACGAAAGGAGAAGAACAAACAGAGGAAAACAACCCGGCCTCCTATAAAAAGCACAGAAAGAAGCCAAATACTAGCCTCAAAGAAGGACCTCCAGAGCTAGCAGAAAACATAGCGGAATTAATTGAAGAGTCAGGCGAATAAAAGGGAGCCACGTCGAGGGATAAGGTTGTTACCTTTCTTCTCTTGGTTGTACATGCTATAGAATAATTGTAATACTATCTCATTGTTATTATTAGTTCATTGTTGATATTATAACCTCATTTCTACACTGATCCATAATGATTACTATTGCGTCTTGGAATGTAGGGGGTATTAATAATAATAAAAAAAGGAAACAGGTTTTCCACTTACTAGAGAGGAGGAGATATGATGTTGT
>NW_024835707.1:0-1248 GCF_019175285.1 Sceloporus undulatus
GTGGACAAGCAACACCAGAAGGGGTTCAAGATGGCCAAAGTTGTAAATGATGAAGATTGCAGAAGCAAGGAAGGGTACAAGACCCTGCCCCTCCTATTCTCCCCTCTCCCCTCTTTTGAGTTGATGGGCTGCACATGTCTTTTGAGCTTGGAACACATTTTGCAGCAACTGAACTGACCTGAGGAGAAGGGAGAAAGTGGCAGAGAGGAGAGAAAAATAGGACATTTTCAAAGCCCCTGAAAAAATGAGGTGACAGAGCATTAACCAGGACTCACTCTGCCAAATTGAGACAGTATATTCTCCGCTTGCTTTCATGAGCAGGCCCAGCAGTGACACAGATGAAACTAAGTCAGGATGGTAACTTACCAAAGAGTTGTTGTACCTCTGCTTCTTCTTTCCCTTGGAGCCCAACTCCCTCCACTTGGCCTCTGTGTCAGCCATCAGGTGGGCAGGGAATCCTGGTGGTCCTGCACTTGGGTCACTTCAGCAAAAGATACTCCAAAACTGTGTACAAGAGGGTCGAGATGAAGTTCCTGACAAACAAGACCAGGGTTAGACTTAATTAATAATTTGTTTTATTTATATACAGCTATTCCAAAGGTCATAGAAAACGGAAGTACTGGTGATTGGCTCTCCTGGTCTGGGTAAGAAAATTTTTCCACCTGTCCTAAATGGGGTCACGTTTCCTGTGAAGGACTCTTTTCGCAGTTTGGGGGTGCTTCTGGACTCATCGCTTCACCTTACTGCTCAGGTGGATGCGGCGATCAGGAGCACCTGTTATCAGCTTCGGCTGATATGCCAACTGCGACCCTTACTTGGCCGGGGGGACCTTGAAACCGTTATACATGCTCTGGTAACCTCTCGATTAGATTTCTGTAATACGCTTTACATGGGGCAACCCTTGTACCAAACCCGGAAGCTTCAATTAGTGCAGAACATGGCTGCTCGGCTGGTTACTGGATGTTCCAGGGCCAACCATATAACACCAGTCCTAAAAGATCTCCATTGGCTGCCTATTTGCTTCCGGGCCGAATACAAGGTGTTGGTTATCACCTATAAAGCCCTAAATGGCTTGGGCCCAGGGTACTTGGAGGACCGCCTCTCCCCATACAATCCGCCCCGCACTCTCAGGTCAGGTGAAAGACATCTTTTAAGAGTTCCAGACGCTCGATATGTATCAGCTCAGAGGGCTTTCTCTATTTCAGCCCCTCAGCTCTCAGCCCTCCCCAATGAGCTCCGTACTTCCAC
>NW_024835708.1:0-574 GCF_019175285.1 Sceloporus undulatus
TAAAAGACACGACACAAAAGGCGAAGGGAATGGTGAGGGGGGGAGGGGATCAGGTCCAGCATTCTTCTCTCCCTCTGAGGCCTGGACCAAGGCAGATGGACCGGAGGGAGGGCTCTGTTTCTTCCGGGCAGGCCTGTTGGAGCTCGCCTGCCTCTCTCCCCTTCTAGATGGTGGCTGAAGGGAGGGCTGGTCTTCCTTGAGGAAGGCAGTTGGAATGAAAGTGGAGTAAGGCAAGGTTTCCCTCTTTCCCCTTTATTACTTATATTAGCAATGGAAGCGTTTGCAAATATGATTCAGGATCAGAAGAGATAAAGGGACATGAAATAGATGAAGAAGAGATGAAGTTGGATTCATTTGCAGATGATGATCCTCTGATAATGACACAGAAACCGAATGAAGCTCTAATCAAGTTACTGGAAATATTTCAGACATTTGGAAACATTTCTGGGCTTAACTTTAATATGGATAAATCAGAGACAATGTTTATGAATACGAATTGGCCGGAAGAAAAAGAAACCTAAATTGTGTCAGGATTGAAATTGGGGATTAAAAATGTCAGATATTTAGGTGTAAA
>NW_024835708.1:674-1248 GCF_019175285.1 Sceloporus undulatus
TAAAAGACACGACACAAAAGGCGAAGGGAATGGTGAGGGGGGGAGGGGATCAGGTCCAGCATTCTTCTCTCCCTCTGAGGCCTGGACCAAGGCAGATGGACCGGAGGGAGGGCTCTGTTTCTTCCGGGCAGGCCTGTTGGAGCTCGCCTGCCTCTCTCCCCTTCTAGATGGTGGCTGAAGGGAGGGCTGGTCTTCCTTGAGGAAGGCAGTTGGAATGAAAGTGGAGTAAGGCAAGGTTTCCCTCTTTCCCCTTTATTACTTATATTAGCAATGGAAGCGTTTGCAAATATGATTCAGGATCAGAAGAGATAAAGGGACATGAAATAGATGAAGAAGAGATGAAGTTGGATTCATTTGCAGATGATGATCCTCTGATAATGACACAGAAACCGAATGAAGCTCTAATCAAGTTACTGGAAATATTTCAGACATTTGGAAACATTTCTGGGCTTAACTTTAATATGGATAAATCAGAGACAATGTTTATGAATACGAATTGGCCGGAAGAAAAAGAAACCTAAATTGTGTCAGGATTGAAATTGGGGATTAAAAATGTCAGATATTTAGGTGTAAA
>NW_024835709.1:0-1248 GCF_019175285.1 Sceloporus undulatus
TTTTAAAATGGGACGTCCTCCGGACGTCCCAAAGGGCCGTCTGGAAATGGAGACCGAAACCTTCAGCCAGGGAGCTCTAGTGCTATACTGTGGGAGTTACACACTTCTTTTACCTTTTTGTCAAAGCCCAACTAGACATGATACATCATGTATCAGCCCACCGCTCTGTACTCGCTGTATTTTTATTGTGTTTTTAATAGATGTTTTAATTGTAACTTGTTTAATCCTGTTTTAAGGGGGGGGGGAATTTGGGACATAAATTTGTAAATGTGGATTTTAACGTGTTGTAAGCCGCTTTGATTGTCTTGTCACAGAAAAGCAGGATATAAATAAAAGTTTTATTATTTATTATTTATTATTATTTTATTTATTTATTATTTATTTTATTTATTTATACATGAGGTTCCTGAGCTGTGAATGAAGAATGAAGTACATCTAAGCAAAAGCTTGGAGTGGGGAGAAAGCAAATGTGAAATAGACATTCAAGTTTTGGCATACTCTGCTATGCTTTCCATGGTGTCTGAGGAACATGCTGTACAACAGGAAATTGCTTGATCGTGGTTCTCTCTCATGCCATTCTTTGTAAGGAGAGGCTGGAGACTGCTCTCTCACTAACTTGCACAGTTTCTACTGTGTTCCTGCAAGGGATACAATGGCCATCTTTGGTCCCTCTAACCCAGGGATGGGGAACATGCTTTTCTCCAGGTGTTATACTGTTACTCCCATGATACCTCTCACCTTTAACAAGGGCTGGTTGTGGCTGCAGTACACCAACACCTGGAGGACTACATCTTCCACTGTATAGGACATTATAGTCTGGCACAATAGAGAGTCTACTTACTTTACCTCATGCATGTGAACTCTGCAGACATCAATACTGGATATTCTGGGATGAAACAAAGAACCTGAACCTCTTGGGCCAGACTGACAAGTAAAGACAGTATCTTATGTGACAAACACACATGGGAAAATAACTTACGAGCATAGTTTTGTCCTCTGTGGAAGGCAGATGTCTACCATACCAAATCTTGTGCAGTGTTTTAGCTGGTAGACAAACTATTTTTTGTTAGGCCAGTCACTGTTTGGTTGCCCAAGATGGTTGATTGAAGGTTTATCAGTAGCTCAGGAAATCTAATAGATGGAATTCTCCCTTTACTGCAGGGTCAGGCAATTTTGCCCCTCCAGATGAGGTTGATGAAGGTTATCGCATCAGTGCCTGAAACGTTTCTATTCTGTTCCCAAAACGTT
>NW_024835710.1:0-1248 GCF_019175285.1 Sceloporus undulatus
ATTAAATGATTTTTTTAAAAAAATTAAATATATAAATAAACCAGGACAAATGTAGGACAAAATTTTCAAATGGAAGACACTTTTTTTAAAAAAATGGAGGACACGCGAAAAAAATTGCTGATTTTTTAAAAAATGTTAATATAAATGTATGTTTCTTTTTTTTCTTAATTAATTTTTAATTGTTTTACACTTGACATACAATGCATTACATTACACCATGTAACCCACCATATACATATACACATTGCCTATATAACACAATATACATACATACAATAACAACTGTTGTCAGTTTTCATATAATACTTATATTACCTTTAATGCTATCTTATCTTGCACGATACTATGAACAATATTAGCCAAATCTGCTCTTTTTCCTTTTCTTTGTTCACAATACATCTGTTTTGTATTTTCTTCTATTAATTAAGTGAGTAATTTATCAAGGTATCCTTTTAAAAGCTTTTTTAGTTGACACCAAACATAAAACGTAGTCTCTCTGACAATATATACTAAAATAGATATAACATCACTTCCTACGACTTGGTTTCTCAATGACCTAAACTTTATATCTCGGTTCTATCTTTTGTTGTTATTTGTAATCTTCTCCTTCCGCTTCTATTGGTCTTGTAAATCCTCCATCTGTGTTTCTTATTCTTGTTCTTTAAATTTGGAATATATTTATGTGATTTTTGAGACCATGCTTAGCCTTCAAATCTTAATAACTTGAGCAGTTCTTTTAACATGTCTAACTCATTGTTATGATCTTGCCATAACCTATTTTACCTTCTATCTATTATTTCCTTTAGATTAATAATCCAGTTTTATTCCGTTGCTTATCCTAAGTCAATGTTTTTCCATTCTTTTCTTATATAAACATAGAAAATCTCCCAGTCTTTTTTGCTTGTTCTTCATTCTTCTCCTTCATCCAGGATGTCATTTGATCCATGATCAGCCGTTGTTCTATTGAAGGGATCTCTTTACATTTCCAAGATTTGGCGAAAACAATTCTTGCACAAGTCAACAAGTTAAACATTAGTTTACCACATAATCTCTCCAGTTCTACATCTACCATTCCTAACGGAAAAATTCAGGTTGAAAAGCGATTTGTATCTTTAGGTCTCCATTAATTACCTTATATATATATATTTTAACCACTATTCTTTTGCCTTCCTACACAACCACCATCACATATGAAAATATCTTCCAACCTTATTTTCACATCTCCAACCGAGTGGGCTACTGTTTTTA
>NW_024835711.1:0-1248 GCF_019175285.1 Sceloporus undulatus
AAAAGACGGGGCAAGGAGGGCTCCGTGGGCTCCGGAGGGCCTTTTCCGGGGCTGCCAAGGGGCTAAAAGCCCTCCGGGGAGGCCCCCCCAAGTGCCAAGCGGCGGCGGATGGATGGGCCGGGGGCACTCTGGGCCCCTCTCCGCCCCTGCTTTCCTCCCGGACCCTCTCTCTCTCCTTCCTTCCTTCCAACTTGTGTGGGGTTAGATGGTGGGCTGACCAAGGTGCCAGTCTCCCTCCCTCTCTCTCTCCCGAGGGGCGAATGCCCAGCTGCCCAGCCATGCCAGCTGAGATGATTTCCGGGGCTCTTCATGTGGCCCTGGCCTCCAGACCCCCTTCCTTTCCCTGACCAGAGGGGCGCAGGGAATGGGGGTACGAGGGGCGAAAAGGCCGCAGCTCAGAGGGGTTTTGTCCCCTGGTGCCCCCCCCCCTTTGCCCCTGAATTGCCCTTCTCCGGCTCCAGGGACCCTCCGGCCTCAAAGAGAGAAGAGGGCACCAGAGAGACTTCCCTGCCCTTTCTAAGATGTCCACCCCCCCCCCGAAAATGGGAAAGTTGCCCTCGGGGCAGGGAGGGGGGGAGGGGGGCCTCTTTTGGCCCCAGGCCCCCCCCCCACTTCTAGGTCCGCCTGGGTTTCTGGACTCCTCAGACCTGTTTGTGGCCCTCCAATGCTCCCCTCTGGGCCAGGAATGCCAAGGAAGCCACAGAGCATGCGCAGAGTTCCTTTCTCTCCCCAGAGAGCACCCTGTACCTAGAGATGGGCCCAGGCAGGGAGAGGGGGGGTCTTCTTCTTGTTTCAGGAGCTGACTGTTCCGAGTCCAAAGGAAGGGCCTTTGCCTTCCTCTCCTCCGCCAGTCTCAGGTTTCTTGGGTGCCCCAGAGAAGGCAGCCATGGGCCTCCCCTGCGCCTCCTTCCTTGCCAGCCAGGAGTGGCCCCCATCCCCTTGACCCCTGCTGACCTCGGCTTCTCCCCCCCCCCCCAGCGCTGGGGAACGAAGGGGGAGCCGCTGGGAGCTGCAAGTGCCCCAAAACCAACGTCCCCCCCAGGAATGTGCAGAGCATCGCTTCCAAGCTGGAGTCCTGGGAACACTGCGAGTATCTTGTGCGGTAAGTGGCCCTCCCCATAATAAGCCCCAGTGCTGCCCACTCGGGTCCATCTCTGCACCCCTTCATTCCTTGTCCTCCTCCTTCGCAGGTTCACTTTTCCAAAGAGGAACATTTGTGGCTTGGATGGAGAGCCCTGGGTCGAAGAA
>NW_024835712.1:0-386 GCF_019175285.1 Sceloporus undulatus
ATAAGGGCTAAGCTTGTAAACCCCAGCTTGAAGTTGGGGCTGTTTCAAACATAAATAAAACAAAGTGCCCTGTGAGGGCTACACTACAGGCCATATGCAGCTACCTACCCATGTTTAGCAATGCTCTTCAGTCACTGCTAACCCAGGAACAGTTTCCTCAGTGCCTGGAAGAGGCTATTGCCCAGGCAGCCTCCCTTGATGGGGCAAATAAAGGAGGGGAGAGCCCCCAGACCAACAGGTCTGGGGGGTACAGATTTACAAGAGATACTGGTTAACTTTTTCTGGTGTTCATTTTATTACTGTTAGCCCATGAAGTTTGAGTTGTGCTGTTTCTGCTCACCCCCCTCTCCTTTTTCCAGGCATCTTCTCTGGCCTGGAAAAAGGAG
>NW_024835712.1:486-762 GCF_019175285.1 Sceloporus undulatus
AGCACATGGTTCTACCTCCTTTGTGCAAACTGTTATCAGCCATAGCACTTCTCATTAAGAGCATAAGCATTAACAATTCAGATTCATTTAAATGCTAATAGACAGGGTGACTCAAGCAAGGAGAAGGCCTCTAGTCACTCAGCAGACCTCTAATGCTTACATGCATTGAGGATCTTTGGTAAAACATCTCCTATGAGGTGATAGATGTATTGGATTCATTAAGGTGACCACCAAGCTCCACTTTATTGTCATAAGGGTTATGTTCCTGTTATAAAA
>NW_024835712.1:862-1248 GCF_019175285.1 Sceloporus undulatus
ATAAGGGCTAAGCTTGTAAACCCCAGCTTGAAGTTGGGGCTGTTTCAAACATAAATAAAACAAAGTGCCCTGTGAGGGCTACACTACAGGCCATATGCAGCTACCTACCCATGTTTAGCAATGCTCTTCAGTCACTGCTAACCCAGGAACAGTTTCCTCAGTGCCTGGAAGAGGCTATTGCCCAGGCAGCCTCCCTTGATGGGGCAAATAAAGGAGGGGAGAGCCCCCAGACCAACAGGTCTGGGGGGTACAGATTTACAAGAGATACTGGTTAACTTTTTCTGGTGTTCATTTTATTACTGTTAGCCCATGAAGTTTGAGTTGTGCTGTTTCTGCTCACCCCCCTCTCCTTTTTCCAGGCATCTTCTCTGGCCTGGAAAAAGGAG
>NW_024835713.1:0-863 GCF_019175285.1 Sceloporus undulatus
TTTTTTTTTGTTTTGGTTGCTTTAAGGTTGTGCTGAGTTTTGCAGAGGAGCAACATGAATTGTTTGCTTGCTCCACCGCAGGTGTTTCATTGAACCTTGCAGAAGTAATCCGGTTTGGCACCACTTGGCTCTCAGTGCTGTGGAGTTCTGGGATTTGTACTTTGTTGCAGCACCAATATCTCACAAAACTGCAAATCCCAGAATTTCATAGCATTGAGCCAAGGCAGTTAAAGGGGTGCCAAACTGGATTTTTCCACAGTGCAGAAATACAGGCAAAGGGCCAAAACACACTGCAGAAATAATCCAGTTTGAGACCGCTTTAACTGCCCTGAATCAATGCTAGGGACTTATGAGAACTGTACTTTTGTGAGACATTTAGCCTTCTCTGTTAGCTCTGGTGCCACAACAAACTACAAATCCCAGAATTCCATAGCACTGAGCCAAGGGCAATTAAAAGAGTGTTAAACTGGATTATTTCTGCAGTGTCTTTTGGACCCTGAGTCTCCTTTCCTGGCTAATTTTCTCCTCACACAGCATTTTAAGATCACAATACTTCAGTCAATGCAGGAGGTGGTTTAAAAAGGGGGTCTGGATTGGCAGGAGGCTGCAATCTTTAAAGGAGGCACTCTTTTTTTAATTTTAGGGGATTCTTCCCATTCATGTCGGTCCCCAAATTGCTAGTAGGAAATTCAGAGTTGACAGCAGCATCCAGATTCTGTACCTGGTGGTGGATTTTGTGATGTCTAAGCAAATGGTTGAAGTTGGAGCATGTCCAAAGGAGGGAGACTAAAATGGTGAAAGGTCTGGAAACTATGTCTTAGGAAGCTGGGGATGTTTAGCCTGGAGAAGAGAAGGTTAAGAGG
>NW_024835713.1:963-1248 GCF_019175285.1 Sceloporus undulatus
TATATATTTTCCCTTCTTGCTTGCGATGCAGCCTCCAGGCCTCTGGATGTCTCTCTATCTGTCCAGCAAAAGACGAACAGGAAACTAAGGAGGGTCAGCAGCAGCAATCATGGCCGAGGAAGAAGAAGAAAACTCTCAAACTGGACAAGGCTTGCAGGTAGGGAGAGCCAAAGGTGTCTGCAGTTTGCTCTTTGTTGCTTGCTGCCATCAAAGGCGAAAGGACTGCTCCTTGCAAGGCTTTTTTTTTGTTTTGGTTGCTTTAAGGTTGTGCTGAGTTTTGCAGAG
>NW_024835714.1:0-574 GCF_019175285.1 Sceloporus undulatus
TTATTAAAACAATTATTAAAAACAGGGCAGAGGCAGTTAGAGCAATTGTCGGACAACTAATTAAATCAATAGGATTAATTAAATTAATAGGAGATTGCTGGAATGTTAATCTGGAAAGGCCTGCCTGAAGAGATACACCTTGACTGCTTTTGTAAACCTTTCAAGACTTGTGAAATATTGGATCTCTTCCGGCCGGCTATTCCATAAACTGGGAACAATAGAAGAGAAGGTCCTCTGGGTAAATGCAGCCAGCCTAGTTTTTGCTGGCTGCAGTAAGTTTTTACTAGAGGACCTCAATGTGTGGGGCAGATTGTATGGGAGAAGGAGATCCTGTGAGAAAGCTACACTCAAGCCCTGAAGAGTTTTAAGGTTATAACCAACACCTTGTACTGTGCCCAGAAAGTAATAGGCAACCAGTGAAGAGACTTTAGTATAGGTTTAATATGATCACCTCTAGATCTTCCAGTGACTACTCTGGCTGCCATAAGTTGAATTACTTGAAGTTTTTGGACTTGGTGCAAGGGTAGCCCTTTGTAGACCGCATTACAGAAGTCAAGACGGGAAGTTACCAGCA
>NW_024835714.1:674-1248 GCF_019175285.1 Sceloporus undulatus
TTATTAAAACAATTATTAAAAACAGGGCAGAGGCAGTTAGAGCAATTGTCGGACAACTAATTAAATCAATAGGATTAATTAAATTAATAGGAGATTGCTGGAATGTTAATCTGGAAAGGCCTGCCTGAAGAGATACACCTTGACTGCTTTTGTAAACCTTTCAAGACTTGTGAAATATTGGATCTCTTCCGGCCGGCTATTCCATAAACTGGGAACAATAGAAGAGAAGGTCCTCTGGGTAAATGCAGCCAGCCTAGTTTTTGCTGGCTGCAGTAAGTTTTTACTAGAGGACCTCAATGTGTGGGGCAGATTGTATGGGAGAAGGAGATCCTGTGAGAAAGCTACACTCAAGCCCTGAAGAGTTTTAAGGTTATAACCAACACCTTGTACTGTGCCCAGAAAGTAATAGGCAACCAGTGAAGAGACTTTAGTATAGGTTTAATATGATCACCTCTAGATCTTCCAGTGACTACTCTGGCTGCCATAAGTTGAATTACTTGAAGTTTTTGGACTTGGTGCAAGGGTAGCCCTTTGTAGACCGCATTACAGAAGTCAAGACGGGAAGTTACCAGCA
>NW_024835715.1:0-1248 GCF_019175285.1 Sceloporus undulatus
GCTCTAGGCTCCCTAAAAGAAGTCGTCCAAAAACGCATTGCTAGAATGCCATCTGAGAGCGACATAGCAACCTATCTTTCCGGTTCGCTGGAAAATGAATTTGCACGCGATGGCAGTGACTTCTCCTCCCTCTTCACCCGCACCCGGAATGCAACCCGACGCTTAAACAAACTTATTGGTTGCAAATGGATGTGGGCTGCTGAAGAGGGCCCTCAGCTCACCGTCACCAAAGGGAACCCTCCAGAAGTCCAGAATTTCTCCCATAAAACAAGACATCTATTAGAAAGTTCATTGAAAGAACTTCTAAGGGAGAAATATACCATCGCGCTTCTGAGCAAACCTGACCAGGGCAAGGTCTTTGAGGTGACATCGCAATGGGACTCAAGTAACCACTTTATTCCACGCGGAGATTTCACCCGTTTTGCTGACTGGCATTTTGTTCACCGAGCTCGTCTGAATGTTGTGCCTCTTAACGGCGCTGTTAAAACTGGCAACCACGACAAACGTTGCCGTCGTTGTGGTCATCCAAACGAGACGCTTCCACATGTGCTCTGCAATTGCCCTCCACACTCAACAGCCTGGAAACATCAGCACGATGCTGTGATGAATAGACTGGCTAAAGCTATCCCAGATTCAATGGGCACCATTTCTCTCAATCGAACTGTGCCTGGGACAGACAGCCAACTGAGACCTGACATAGTAATCACAGATGAAGACCACAAGAAGATTACTACTGTGGATGTCACCATCCCCTTTGAAAACAGGAAGCCAGCCATGAGGGAGGCCAGAGAACGGAAACATCAAAAGTACACCCCTCTGGCTGATGTCCTGAGACAAAAGGGGTACGAGGTCTCTGTCCATGCATTGCTTGTTGGAGCCCTGGGTGCCTGGGATCCAGCAAATGAACCTGTGCTGAGAGTCTGTGGAGTGGGAAAGCGCTATGCAAAACTCATGCGCAAGCTAATGGTGTCAGACATCATTAGATGGTCCAGAGACATTTACATTGAGCACATTTCGGGCCATCGTCAGTATGAGGAACCAGCTGCAGTTTTGGTAGAAAAGGAACAGTGAAGCTTCAGTCTTCTTTTCTCCCTCCCCCTTTTTTCCTCCCCTTCTTTCCCTTCTCCTTCCTTTCTTTCTCTTTTATGGTATGCAACTGTTTGAATATATTAGTGATTGCCATTGGTAATTTAAAGTAAAGGATATATATTTTGGTCTCCTTAGTATGCTCTATTTTATTTTAAAACT
>NW_024835716.1:0-1248 GCF_019175285.1 Sceloporus undulatus
CCAAGGGAAGGCCTAAAGATTAGGAAAAGGGTCGCATCTGATATAAGAGTTTCTGTAAACCTCTGCGATTGATTGATTAAGAGACAAGTTCACAACAGCTTATTATTGACAATCTTTTATTCTGTTCTGTTTCTAAAATAAACTTATTTTATTGATTTACAATCAATCTGCTTGGCCTAAGTGATGAGTTTTTGAACACGCTACCAACTATATATTTGAGGCTAGAGATTTGTAATTTTGTTACCTCATCATATAGAAGGAAGATGGTTACAAAATTTGGTGGCAGTGGTGGGATAAATAAAGCCCAAGTGCCTGCTATCTTTAAGAGGGGTCTGTTACAAATTTGGTGAGCAGCGTCGGGATTCGTGGAATCCAGTGTTGAAAAGTGTGATTAACACAGTTGGTGATACAGGGTTCTGAGTCGGAGTTACCAGAAACCCAGGAGTTGATTTGAACTTTTCAAAAGTAAAAGTTCGACCGTTTAAAACAGCATAAATCGGTAGGGTTAATCTCTGAGGTAATAGTCAAGGGTATGGTGTAAGAGATTGCCTGGATACTGATTATGCTTGATAGGAACATAAATATCAGTCCCTGAGGTAAAGTGTTATGGTAAATTGTAGGGGACTGTAAAAAAAAAAAAAGCCTTGATAAAGAGAGAACCAGTGGCCAGATATAGGCTGAAGTTATAGGGATCTGAGTGGAAATACCAGATACCTGAAAATAAGTTTTAAGTTGATAAAAGTGACTAGTCTCTGAGGTAAAAGTTGAAGGTATTGGTAAGAGACTAGCACACTCAGAAATATATATATAATATATATATATACACACTTGGTGATTCCTGAGGTAAACGTCGGTGGTAAATGTAAGGAATCACTGATATAAACTGTCTTGATACTGTGGTGTCTCGATACAAAGTTAAGACAAAAGAAACAAATAATAGTATTTCCTGAGGTAAAAGTTGAGGGTATTTGTAAGGAAATATTAAACAGATGCCTCCCAAGAAAGTTAAAACTCCAACCATGACAGAAATGTCTGAAGAAAGTGAAATTAGTGAAGAATTGGTGGCTAGTGTTGACCCTGCCATTTCTGAACCTCAGGACAGCTTAGAGATTTGGAAAATCAAACTTGAAATGGCCAAAATTGAAATGGAAAAAGAGATTGAATTAGAAAGACTCCGATTAAGACAAGCTGAAATAGATCGACAACTAGAGTTAAGGAGATTAGAAGAAAGAACTCCACCAACCCAAA
>NW_024835717.1:0-1248 GCF_019175285.1 Sceloporus undulatus
CTTATCAGACCTTCTTTCTCCTCACCTTCCCACTCGGGCCCTCCGTTCTGGTAGTCAAGGTCTGCTGTCTCAGCCCAGGATTTCCTCTGCTCCATCCCAGATTCACCCCTTTTCACTCACTGCCCCTCACTCCTGGAACCTTCTTCCCCCACAAGCAAGAGCCATCACTTCTTTAACCAGCTTCAAAACGGAGTTGAAGACCATCCTGTTCAGAGAAGTGTTCCCAGGCACTGCTTAACTGTCACTTGCTATCTGATGTTCTTTTGTCGCCTATTTTATTGAATCATTTCCTGTATTGCTATGTATTTTATATGTATTATCCTACCAGAGAGGCAAGCTAACTCCAACAGGCCTCCCTGGAAGAAGTTTACACATCCATTAAGAAGCCAAGCCCTCCCTCCAATCCATCTGCCTTGGTCCAAGCCTCGGAGGTAGAGAAGAACTGCTGGCCCTCATCCCCTTCCCCTCCACCACTCCCTTCTCCTTTTATTTCATGTCTTTTTAGATTGTAAGCCTGAGGGCAGGGAACCGCCTAATTAAAAGATTGTATGTACAGCGCTGTGTAAATTTACAGCGCTTTATAAATAAAGGTTAATAATAATAATAATAATAATTACCATATACACTCCTGTGTAAATCAACATCATGTATTAATCAAAGGGGCCAAAATTATGGATTTTGCTATGACCTGTGGATCTCATTCGAGGGCAAAACTTTAGGGCATGTAACAAACAAATCTTTCCCTCTCCTTTTAAAAAAGCATAGAGGGAACATAGTTAAGAACAGCTAAAGAGAAGGAGAGGAACTGTTTATTTGAGGGGCTAAAAGCGGGGAGGATGGCATTGCTGATCTTAAAATGCATACATCCATACAAACAAAGATAGGGAAAAGAATAAATGAGGAAAAAGAATGAGAATGCGGCCTGAAAAAAGAGCGAGGGAGAAGAGTAGGGAAAACAACCTACCTCTGTTAGGGATTCAGTGCGAATACAGTGACAAGAGACAGAGGCAAGATGCCCTTCTTGTCATGGAAGCAGCACACCCACCCCATTACTTATCCTTTGTCTGAACTGGAGAAAGAAAGGCTGACCTCCCTTCTTATGTTCTTTTTTGGCCCAAGCAGCATTCCGTAGCAACATGGAGGAGCCAAAAAAAATGAGGCTTTCCCGCCATTTTGGGCACTTGAGGTGGAGCAGAACAACGGCATCCATTTTTAATAGGGTCTTACTGTATAAACCTTGTGAGGCTG
>NW_024835718.1:0-1248 GCF_019175285.1 Sceloporus undulatus
TGGATGTTTCTTGCATCTGTGTATCTTGTACTTGCTGAAAGGATTCCCAGACGATCCCAAATTGATTCCACTAACTGTCGATCAAGGTTCATCAATAGTATCTGCATTTTGATCCATATAAAAAAATTAAAGAGATAAATAAATCAGAAATTGTGCATCGATCATAGTAAGAATTCTGTAGAATAACTGCAGGTCAAGAATGTAACTAAAAATGTAGGACATTTACATTCCTCCATCTTTTTTTAGACACAACATGTAAGATATCAGTTTGGTGATGCTGTTGTCTAATATCTTTACCCACCATTTGTTCAACCATCTTTCCCTTGCTATGTTGGAGAGGTATGGTGACCTTAGGGCTGGTAGTCCATTAGAGTATTGTTTTCTGTTGGAAGATGAAAAAGGAAGCAGCCTAATATGATATTGAAAGAGTGGCTGTATTTAGCAACTGTTCCTTATGGCTACAACACTAAAAGATTTCGATGGCATACTATGCAAGAGGGAGCCTTTCTTTGTAAAGCTACAAACTTACCCAAGGGATGCTTTTTCTTGGAGCCCTGGTTCCTGGCCATAAGCCACAGCTCTTTCATTTGGGGGGGAAAGGGTGGATTTTTTTCTTTGGGGGGGATGCCCCCAAAATCATAAGATTTTCAAAAAAAATATCATTCATACATCTTTTTAAACTGTATGCAAACCTCTTCCACGGAGCGGTTATAGCCATGCTTGCTTAATTGCATTGTTAGCTCTCTGTATACTGGTAGAACGGGTATAGAACGGGACCTCATGAGCGTCTTTAATATTCCGCTCCCCCTAACAAATCTAAGGAGCAGATCAATCTCCTTATTGACCCATTTGGAACCCTTACTAGGCGCCATCACTGATTCCCAATAACTTTGGCCACTCCAAAATGTCCAACAGGAAGAGGGATTTGCAACGTCATCAAGGTGCAGGGATTCTTGCAGTCAAAAATTAGACTGACTCCCGCTGGTGCTTGTACTGCAGAGCCGGGAGTTTGGGAGCGCAGTGAGCCAGCATCAGCAGCTAAGTGCTATTACAGAAGTTTGTTTCTCTACCACAAAAATTAAATTGCAGAAAGTTTTGGTTTATATTTGCTGTAATCCAGTAAGCCATGGATAGCCATGGAGAGAACGAAAGCAGTGCCTCTACACAACCCAGGGGGAGAGTGTGCAGTGCCAATGAGGTGTTGGCCCTATTAGAAATTTGGAAAGAGCAGAAGTTGCAGACCAAATT
>NW_024835719.1:0-1248 GCF_019175285.1 Sceloporus undulatus
AATACTGTCCGGGTTTGGCAGAGACAGTCCTGGTTAATCCTCTGCCACCCCATTATTTCGGGGTCTTTTAAAATGTCTTGGTTTCCTTCTCCTCCTCCCACTTTCCCCCTTCTTTAGCTGACTCCAGTTTCTGCATAATGAATGCCAAGGAGTTTGCACCCCATCAACTCAAACGTGGGGAGAGGAGAAGAAAGAAGGAGGCAGGGACATGTCCTTGCTAGGAGTCTGAGGCAAAAGCAAACTGCTGTGCCCTTCCCTGCTTGTGTGATCTTCCTCACAAAAACTTTGACCATCTTCACCACTTTCTGGCATTGCTTGTCCACATGTGTCCTGTTTTTTCCATCTGTGAAATGTTGGGGGACATGGGAAAATGTCTCTGGATATAAATTGGGGGTGGCCCCTTGGCCCTCAAGCCCAGAGTGCTTTTTAGAAATGACTTTTGCCTCTGAAATTTGGCAACAAATGCACTATAAGCTTTGAAGGCTAAATGTACTATACATGTCAGAATAATCAGTATCCTAATCCATCCCCAATATCCCATCCACGATTGAAATTATATTGTTGATTATATTGTATATTACATTGAAAGAATTCAAGACAAACTGGTTCTCAAAGGCAGTGTTAGGAAAGATTGAATTAGGGGAATTTTAATTAGCGCAAATATTTATGAGTGGTGTGTCCTAACAACGCACGCACAGGATCGTGTCCCTGTATCTATACCAGAGGTCGCCTAGTCCACCCCAAGAGAAAGAGACTCGGATACCAATAAGGTGCAATTAAACTATCAGCATTTATTAAAGCCACACAACAAAAGGGATCACACACACACACATTCAATGCTATAGCTGGGAGGGGTGAGTTTGGGGAGTAAAGGAAGGAAGAGAGAGGCACCGTTGAGATTATTACCTTAGACGTCTTTTCCAGGAAGTCGGATGCAATGTAGGATGGATGGTGGATCACAGCCGCAGGGACAGGAAAGGAAAGAGCGGCCGCGGTGGCTTAAGAGCTGAGTTCCGGCGGGCAAAGCTAACTAGAGGCCCTGTGACAGTGAGCTTGGCTTCTTCACTCAGTGATTTCAGAGGAGCTAGGTGCTCCGGACTCTCAGGCTCAAACAACTTAATGCTCAAAAGCCCAGTGAGAAGCTCAAAATTTGGATCTTATATAGGGCTGAACGGCCCTCAGGCGATGGCTTGCCTGTGAGACAAAGGCATTGATTGCTTGGGCTTTGTCTAAGCTGAAAGCTACACA
>NW_024835720.1:0-1248 GCF_019175285.1 Sceloporus undulatus
GGCAAGTATTTAATCATTATTATTTGCAGATAATGATGTTGAAGCATAATAATAAAAGATAATAATCCTGCACATTACTGAATGATGTGCTACCATAGTTACAGCTACCTAACAATCAGAAATGCACCCAAAAAAACCTTTCCTTGTCTTGGTGCCCATACCAATATTCAATTCCCCAGCAAAACAAGGCAGTTACCACAAACTGTCTAGCCTAGCAATGTTGCCATGCATTTCTATGAAGCTCATACTTGTTATGTTTACTTTTTTTTTCTGTTTTGATGGCCATTTCCCATTTTCACTCCCCCTTTAACTTCCAATGTTACAGTTTTATAAAACAAATTACTTCATATTATAGCTTTATCATTAATTAAAATTAATTTAAATGCAGGAAGACAAAACTCGCCACATCTGTTTCACATTTTCTACTAGCAGCCTGTTAGTAGAAAATGTGAAACAGAGCTTATTATGATGTTGGTAGCTGAGTACAGAGCCAGTGTGGTGCAGTGGTTTGAGTGTTGGACCATGACTTTGTAGACTAGGCTTCAAAGCCCTATTTGGCCATGGAAATTCACTGGTTTCCACAAGCAACACTCTCTCAGCTACTATAGGCTTCCTTTAGGTTTGGTGGAAATGACTTGAAGGCATACTACAACAACATTGCTCAGATCTTGCCCAAACCCTACCCTGACCCTCTATATTGGCATCTTGAGACCTAACACCCTACTTTATTTCTTTGAATGTTTGTTTTATTTATTTAAGACTGAGAGTGGGCACAACAACAAACCTTTTAACTTTGTTTACCACTGTTTTATGGCCAGAAAGTTTATTACTTTTATTACATTAGTATCTCTTCCCTGCTTCCTTGAAGCTGCGTACACCATAGTTGAGTTGCACAAAAGGGATATCCATGGGGGTATTAAAAGAAATACAACTCTGTACTGAATGAAGTGCTCCCTTAATTAGCACATCATTTAGAAATTTGAACATCATGAAGCACATCTCTGAATGATGTGCTATGTTATTCTGAGTTATAATATAGTCATTTATTACACTGCTTTTAGTATGCAAGCATGTAGTAATATTTATTCCCTGTTTGATGATTTAAATTTGGCATCAACCAGTTATGTTACTTTTTTAAAAAATGCTTTTAACACTTATGAACATAAGCATTATATTACATTTTTCAATTACAGATAAAACACAAGAGGAGAGGATATGTGCCTTGGAGGCAAAAGTCCAGCTCCTAGA
>NW_024835721.1:0-1248 GCF_019175285.1 Sceloporus undulatus
TTTCGATACCATAGACCATGGTATCCTTCTGGAACGCCTGGCAGAGGTGGGAATCGGGGGCACTGCGCTCCAGTGGTTCCGATCCTACTTCTCTGGGAGGTTCCAGATGGTGCAGCTGGGAGACGTGTGCTCCAATAAGAGGGCCCTTATATCTGGGGTCCCTCAAGGAACCATTCTGTCTCCCATGCTTTTCAACATTTACATGAAACCGCTGGGAGAGATCATCCAGAGACATGGGGCGCGGGGTTATCAGCACGCTGATGACACCCAAATAGTCTTCTCTATGTCTCCGACTGATGCAGTGACCGAGGATGGCATCTCTCCTCTCGTGGCCTGTCTGGAGTCGGTAATGGGCTGGATGAGGGAAAACCGACTCAGTCTGAATCCAGAGAAAACGGAGGTACTTGTGATAGGTTCCCCTGGTCCAGGAATGGCGGTGGTTCCACCTGTCCTGAACGGGATCACGCTTCCTGTGAAGGACTCCGTGCGCAGTCTGGGGGTGCTCCTTGATTCGTCGCTTCACCTCACATCTCAGGTGAATGCGACGGTCAAGAGCACCTGTTATCAGCTTTGGCTGATACGCCAGCTGCGCCCATACCTGGCCCAGAGAGACCTTGAAATGCTGGTACATGCTCTGGTAACCTCTCGATTGGATTTCTGCAATGCGCTCTACATGGGGCAACCCTTATACCATACCCGGAAGCTACAGATGGTACAGAACACGGCAGCCAGACTGGTCACTGGTACTTCCAGGGCCAGTCATATTACACCTATACTTAAAGATCTGCATTGGCTGCCTATTCGCTTCCGGGCACAGTACAAGGTGTTGGTGATAACCTATAAAGCCCTACATGGCTTGGGCCCAGGATACCTGGAGGACCGCCTCTCTCCATACATTCCGCCTCGCACCCTCAGAACATCTGGGCAGCAACTACTGAGGGTTCCAGGGGCTAGACTAGCCTTCACAACGAGGAGGTCGTATTCCATCGTCGCCCCGGCCCTCTGGAATACGCTGCCCATAGAGCTCCGCTCGGCCACCTCCCTGGCCCAGTTTAGGAAGGTACTAAAAACCTTCCTATTTCGATCAGCATTCCCCGAATCGAGTGCCAGCTAGTCCTCCCCCTACGATGCCTATGGCAGCTGGCTGATGGAGTTTTAGTTTTGTTTTTAATATGATTGTATATTATTTGAATATTTACTGTAATTGTATTTGTATTGCTATTAATATGTTGTTCACCGCCCTGATCA
>NW_024835722.1:0-1248 GCF_019175285.1 Sceloporus undulatus
CCGGGTTTTCGGTGAAGGACCAGCCCAGGTTAGGTGGGCGGGGGGGGGGTGTTGCCTTGGTCTATAAGAACACCTTGCCTCTCACTAGGAACCACATCCGACAAACTTCCTTTATCGAGTGTATTTACCTGACCCTGAAGGCTAGGGACAGACTAGAGATTCTGTTGGTGTATCGGCCACCCTGTGCGCTAACGGACTCCCTTAACGAGCTGACACAGCTGGTTGCGGAGCTGATGTTGGAAACACCCAGGCTGCTAGTCCTGGGTGACTTCAACATCCCCTTTGCGGCCAACTATGTTCCATCCGGTGCGGCTCGGGAATTCATGGATACCATGGCGGACATGGGCCTGTCCCAGCTGATTACGGGTCCAACGCATTTTGTGGGTAATACACTGGATTTGGTTTTTTGTACGGATGCGGAAAATCCGTGGACGGAAATAACTAATATTTCCCCCCTGCCATGGACGGATCATTTCCTCGTGGAGGCAAAAATCAAGGCTTCTACCCAGATCCCCCCCGGGGGTGGAGGACCTATTAGGATGGTCCACCCTCGAAGGCTGATGGAACCTGAGAGGTTCCAGGAAGCCTTAGAGGGGAACATGGTTGGAAATGACGGCGACTCTGTTGATGCCCTGACTGGTATTTGGAATACCGGTCTCTCTAGGGCTATACACAGTATCGCTCCCAAGCGCCCTCTCAGGCCTGCTTCCAAACGTAAGCCCTGGTATACGGAAGATCTCCAGGCAAGGAAGCGGGTTCTGCGACGGCTAGAGCACCGCTGGCGGAAACACCTACGCTTAGCCGACAAGGCTCTCCTAGACCACCTTTTGGAGGACTACGGAGAGGCGATACGAGCAGCTAAGAACTCGTTCTATGGTGCTCGTGTCGCGTCCGCAGAGTCGCGTCCAGCAGAGTTTTTCAGGGTAGTCAGGGAGCTAACTCAGCTCCCTCCTGCCCTGAACCAGATCCTTGAACCTTCTAAGGCCTGCTATGACCAATTTAACAACTTCTTCGCGGATAAAACCTCTCGGATAAGCGAAGGTCTTAACGCCGGCATTAGGGCAGAATCAAGGGTAGAGGCATCCAGAGCCTCCGTGGACTCTATTAAACTGGATCAGTTTGATTTGGTCAGTACCGATGATGTGGACAAGATCCTTGGAAGCGTTCGGAAGACAACCTGCTCTCTCGATCCCTGTCCCTCATGGTTAGCGGCTCAGGGGGGACCGGCAGTAACCTCGATGTTACACC
>NW_024835723.1:0-1248 GCF_019175285.1 Sceloporus undulatus
AGAGAAAGATGGTTAGGGGTAGAGTCTGAATGAAAAAAAGGCTCCCTACCATTATACTGCCAGGGCTCTAGAAAAGAGAGTGCCTGGAGTAGAATATCCTGCAGGATAGTGTTAGTTAGGAGAAAAGACTAGTCCCGAGAAGGGCTATAATCTTAAAGTCTCTGAGGAGACAGTGTGTTAAAACGAGGAAATTTGATCTTTTAGACCAAGGGAAGGACTACAGATTAGGAAAAGGGTCGCAGCCGATATAAGTTTCTGTAAACCTCTGCAACTAATTTATTAAGAGACAAGTTCACAACAGCTTAGTATTGACAATCTTTTATTCTGTTCTGTTTCTAAAATAAACTTATTTTACTGATTTACAATCAATCTGCTTGGCCTAAGTGATGAGTTTTTAAACACGCTACCAACTACATATTCGAGGCTAGAGATTTAAAACTTTGTTACCTCATCATATAGAAGGAAGATTGTTACAACTGGTTTCCTTTGTTTTATTTGCTTTTAATTCAGTGTAAGGCTAACTATTGCAGGGTAAATAAATGTAGCTAGCAGTGAGGTAGTCAGGAGAATAATGGATTGATCATAAGCAGTAATCATTATTTAAATAATACAGATGGTAAAATGAGTAGGATATATCTATTGTTATTTGTGGGACAGTGTACAAAATGGAGCAAATGCCTCATGTTTTTCATAATAGTCCATTTTATTATAACTGACACAGCTCTTCTCTTTTCAAACCTTATTTCAACCAGTTTAATTTGATTAAGTAGCTTTCTCAAATGCTCAAAGTCTCATTTCCTTAATCTGCTTTAAATTATTGGAGCACATTGAAAATAAGGTTCATAGAAGAAAATGTTCCATGTAAAAAATATTCCATCATGAATTTTCTTTCTCTCACTGCATACTTTACCGGCCAATTTGAAGCACATTCATTCAAGTCAACTTTTATTGATTGCAAGCTTACCCAGTGTTTTTCAGCACCAACATGATCAGAGATGTAGGATCACTGCTACATGAGGATTTCTACTTTAAAGGGTTGCTGTTCTCCCTTTGTCACCCGGATTTATTATTTATTTATTATTTATTTCATTTTGCATTGTTTTTGCATAGCTGGGCAATACTGGCAAATGGTCAGCAGTGTAAAGGCTTCATTTTTGAACTGATGGAGTGTGCTTCCAAAATTTGAACTCAAAAGAGTGGGAGGTGAAAAAAGTGGCAGTGGGGAGTATTGGCAGCCCACTTATTTGG
>NW_024835724.1:0-1248 GCF_019175285.1 Sceloporus undulatus
CATTAGACTGAGTAACTGCATTTGAACATATGAGTAGGGATGTAAAACAACATCCAAATTCTTCTCATGCCTGAAGAAGAGCAGGGAATATATTTACTGTTCTCTCTGTCTTTATATTATCAGAATATACGGCCATCCAGCTATTACTGGATGAAGTTGAGCAGCCTCTACCTGGTGTAGCCAATACTGAGGAATGCTGGGAGCTGCAGTCCAACAACATCCAGATTTTGAAGGATACACATGCTCAGTCAGTCCTGGGTAGTACTTGGATGGGAGACCACCAGGGAATACCAGGTACTGCAGGCAATCTTTCAATTGGCAAAACCACTTTTGAGGATTCCTTTCCTAAGAAAACCATATGAAGTTCAAGGGGCCACCGCATCTTGATGAGTGATATGTAGGTATACACACACAGAAAGAGAAACACGCAGACTTTGTAATCTCTGCAGGTGGCCATACCTGATGCTACGGTTGATCTGGCCCAAGTGCAAAGGAGGGACAAAGGGATGAGTCCTAGAGAGCACTACTTACCTTCTATGCATTCCTATTCATCTATGTAACCACGGTGTCTTGCCACATTAATCTTTTGGTCACACCCTACAGAACTACTTGTGTCCCACTAAGTCTGTTGTCTTCTTCCTTGGAGATCTTCAAACAGAGGCTGGATGGCCATCTGTTGGGGATGCTTTGACTGTGATTTCCTGCATGGCAGAATGGGGTTGGACTGGATGACCCTTGTGGTCTCTTCCAACTCTATGATTCTATGAATCTATTGTGGGGTACAATTTTAGTTTCCCATGGTGTTAGCCCTTTTAAAGGGAAACAAAAATATGCAAGTTTGAAAATTGAAGTTTTTAGAGTTCAGCTTTCATCAGCAGAACAACAAACATGTGGTTCAGATTATTATTTTAAATCTGTCTTCCTAAAGAATAAAGACTTATTCCAAAAATAATAATAATTGCTTTAATATTTACATAACAAAAACTAAATCCTGATCTCTCTCTCTCTCTCTCTCTCTCTCTCTCTATATATATATATATATATATATATCAGGAAGATTGAGAGAAGAGAGTTATTAGACTAGCAGTCAAGCTAGAGACACATACTAACTGTCAGATTAACCGTTTAGAATCTTGAGAGAGAGAGAGTCTGAATGATGAGAGAGGGACCTAAATAGGAAGCCCTATCTATATAATGAGGGGAAAGGGAATATATAAATGTCCCAACAACTGTGGCCTCCATGTGGCC
>NW_024835725.1:0-1248 GCF_019175285.1 Sceloporus undulatus
GAGAAGGGGGGAAAGTGAGAGGACAAAATATTTCAGGAGAGTGAGGGAGTGGAGAGAAGGAAAAGGAGAATGAGAGGGGATGAGACTAGGGAAGAGCAGAGAAGACACAGGGATGGGTAAAAGGAGGAAGGCAGAGAGAGAGAGAGATGAAAAGTGAAAGGAATGAAAATGAAGGAGAAGATGAGTAAGAGAGAGAAGTGAAATCAAGAATGAAAATACAAAGAGATCAAATAGAGATTCACCTCACATTTTTTGGCTAAATTCACATGCACCTCAGACCAAAAGAGGAAACTATACTGCAGCTTCAACCATGTAGGGTAGACTGATGTAGACAGAAAAAGTCACAATGCAGCAACCCTTTAGTACCACCATATTCATGAAGCAGTGAATATTGAGGAGCTATTACACCATGCCATTACACTAGGTTCTACTGTTTGAAAACTGCTGCAGCTCAGGGTGAGCAGATGTCTTAACCACAAAGGAAGATAAGGCACTGAAAATGTAGGACATTCAAGAAAAATGTAGGGCATTCTGTGGGACACTAATATAAATATAAATGCATGGTTCTTAGTTGTGTTTCAAATGGAGGGCATTTTCAAATTCCTCTTGGACAGAAGGTTGAAATGTAGGATGTGTCCTGGAAAAGGAGGAGGACTGGTGACCCTGCTGCAGCTGCCCTCACAACAATAGCAGATTGTTGACAATTTTATTTTATCAGTTCACATCTGGGCTACAATAGCATAATTTATATATCATTTTTGTCTGCATTATTGCTGTTATCACCATTTGTCCCACTTTGTGCTGCATGATTGGTTGTACTCATATTTTTTTTAAATATAGTTGTAATAATGCAATTACAGCCTGACACTGTTACATTTCAGGAAGAGAAACAGGCCACACACACATATCCCACCATTTTTGACATCTTTCTCCTGGGAAACATAAGTGTTTATCATATTACTCAGTTGTTTCAGGTTGTCCTGTTCAAAATGGCTTCACACATAGTCATTCAACCATAATAATGTGGGGTGCAATTTTATTTTCCCAGAGTGTTAATCCTTTTAAAAGGGAAACAAAAATATGCAGGTATGAAAGTTAAACTTGTTAGAGTTCATCTTTCATCAGCAGAACAATGAAAGTGTGGATCAGACTATTATTTTAAATCAGTCTTCCTAAAGAATAAAGACTTACTCCAAAAGCTAATAATAATGACTTTAATAAATAATTACATAACTAAAACTAAATCCT
>NW_024835726.1:0-1248 GCF_019175285.1 Sceloporus undulatus
GTTTTGGAAGCTATATATTAAATAAGACAGTGTTGAAAAATATGTAGATTGGCAAATGGGTGATATAACCCAAGAAAAAGGTTTAGTTCACAGAGACTGGAAGAGTCTTAAAGTAAAAGTTGAAAGAATAGATGTGTATATGCAGATCATGTTCACATCTATAAACTTCTCTGTCAAACATACTGGTGGCGACCAGATGACAGACAAGCGTCGATGGGACCCAAAAGCCATCAACCAACTGGAAAAGGAGATTCAACAGAGGGAAAAAGACCAAAGATTGTGATGAACTATCTAGAGAACGGGATGATTTTGATAAGAGACACTTTACGGTCTACAGAGGAAGATGTAAAGATTGCTCAGCGCACTCAATGTATGTGGTCCAGTGAAACAGGAGGAAGCAAAGGCTTTTTACTAGATGAGATGTTAAGTCCACAGCCGGTAAAAAGAAACACGTGGTCAGTTACAAGGACTGATCCAGAGAAGACTCCTAAAAAGGACAAGGATATAATTGAGTTGATGGACTGGAAAACCAATATATTGTAGTTTGCCATTAGTATAATGGAAGATGAAATGTTTTCAAAACCATACTGGGAACGGGGCAAAGTAACTGGAGATGATGCTCCATCAATAAGAGAAAAGGGTTAAAAGATTAAATATGTTTGATAAAAACATTTAAATGGAACATATAAAGATCTAAAGTTGGGGGAAAAGGGTTATTTAAGTGTTATTAAAATATTAAAACCCAACAAGTGATAAGGTATATGGTTATAATATGCTAAACTTATCAGAAAATGATGGTAAGTTGTTATAACAGGTAGAACTGATATTAGACATGTGTTTAAAAGGGGAACATACAGGAAAATACCAAAGATATTTAAGTTGTTAATGGTTATTGATAAAACAAGTATATGAAATAGATCACATGTGTCACCTGATGTGAGTATAATGTTATATATAATCGGTAAGTATAATTGATAACTGGGAGTTCCTTGGACCATAGAACCGGTTGGTTCTGTGTCTCAATCAACCTATTAAAGGGGGGAGGCGTGTGACGGACTGACTTACAAACCAGCCAATCAGAAGCCAGAGACTCTAAGCCAATCAGGTGCTGGCTGAGGAGTTTGAAGCTTCCGCTTGGCAGTTGGGTGGAGTCAGTTAGGGTTTGCAATCCTGAGGGATGCAGCAGGAGTTCAGTGGGAGATAGTGGCCCTTATCAGATGAGGCTTGAACTGGGGGACTTCAGCACTG
>NW_024835727.1:0-806 GCF_019175285.1 Sceloporus undulatus
AAAGTGACCCAAAGCAGCTTTATTTTGGCCTGTTTGTATGGGGCCATAGTAACAATCTATAGTAACATTCCAATACCTTTAACAGGGCTCCTTCTAAGAAGCTAACATCAACTCTAATATACTAACCACTACCCAAACCCCAACATCTTAACCCACAGAACTATTAACTTCAGCTATACAAGCACATATAACCAGAGAATGTAGATGAACTGAAAAGATATACCCTTATAACTGATCTTAATAACAGGTTCTGACAGTCTGCTCTCCCCAAAGATTTATCCCCCACCCCTCTGATTTGTCTGGATGGGCCACATGGAGCTCTTGTACCAATCTATCTGCATTGACATGTGCAGCCTTCACCCACTCAGCCAGGTCAATTGGAAAATGCTTCCACTGTACCAAATATTCCAGCTGCCCCCTGTTAATTTTAGAGTCCAGAACGAGCCCTTTTTCCTAACCAGCCAATGTTCAAAGCCACCAGCCTTCTAGAACCCTATTCAGGCTCCACGCCAACTGCCAGCCTCTCCCAGAATTCCACACTCTCCCTTCCTCCCAGCGGAGGAGACCGGGAGACGGAGCAATGGGTGCAAACTCCAGGAGAAGAGATCCCCCTCAAAATTTCCCCCTTGCCCTCCTTCCCATTTCATGTCCCTCCCAGGTCCCTTTGGTTCCACTTCCAGAGGGAGAGCTACATTTGTTTAATTCTTTATAATTCTATTTTAATGTCTATTTTCATATGTTTAATTATATATTTTTAAATTTCTCATCTGAGTTGTGTACCTTTATTGGGGGGGAATAATGCCATA
>NW_024835727.1:816-1248 GCF_019175285.1 Sceloporus undulatus
ATAATAATAATAATAATAATAATAATAATAATAATAATAATAATAATAATGTCTCTTGTCCACAAAACAACAGAGCCTTGTGAAAACTCAAAGACTAACAGAGATCCAAAACACACTGAATAAATAATCCAGTTTGGGACCGCTTTAACTGCTCTGGGTCAATGCTAGGGAATTCTGGGATCTGTAGTTTTCTGAGACATTTAGCCTTCTCTGTCAGAGAGCTCTGGGGCCACAATAAACAACAATCCCCAGGATTCTCTAGCATTGAGCAAAGGCAGTTAAAGCAATCTCAAAGTGGGTTATTTCCGCCGTGTGACTGGGACCTCTGTTAGTCTTTGAACTTCCACAAGGATTTGTGGTTTTGAAGGGAAGAGACTTATTATTGTTATCATCATGATAATCAGGATCCCCTTCATCATTATTTCTCAACCA
>NW_024835728.1:0-1248 GCF_019175285.1 Sceloporus undulatus
TTTTAATAAAGCTATTTACCGTATATACTTGACTATAAGTCGATCTCATGTATAAGTTGAGGGCAGGTTTATGGGCCAAAATGATGGATTTTTATATGACCCATAGATAAGTCGAGAGTAAGACTTAGGGTCATGTACCAAAGGATCTAAAGGATGAAGCAAGGGAAAATAATGCCAAAGAGCTTACAAAATTGCAGTATGCATAACTGTTTCTGTTCACATTAAAGGATAGATGGATGAGAGACTAGAGGAAGATTGGTGCTTCCAGGAAGATTACACTCTTGTGTTTCACCAGGGGATGGTTTCTATTTTTATGAGAGTTAAAGTACAGTATGTACTTTGATCTGTGAATAAGTCAACTCAGATTTTTGGGTTTGTTTTTTTTTACTAAAATTTCTAGACTTATGCATGAGTATATACTGTAATTCTTTTTTTTTTAAACTTTTGTAGATTAATGTTTTAGTTGGGTACTTTTAAAAATTATTCTAAGACACCTTAGATCCCATTCGGGGAGAAAGGCAGGATATAAGTACAATCACTCAATCAATCAATCGTCTGGCTCTTAGAAGGTCTCAGCAGAAGGAAAGCACCCCCCCGGACCAGCCCACATCTCCCAGGCCTAATCTATATTTTCCAGAAAGAGAGGCATCTACCTTCAGAGTCTTCCACATTCATGGCTTTTGATAGTGTGGCTGCAGAAGGTCCACTGGTCGCAGGAGGGCTCTGGACAAGGTTGGGTTTTGCTTCTTCCAGAAGGGAAATGACGCTGTTGTTTGGGACAGGTGGGACAGGGAATGCCTGCAAATTGGGATTTCCCTCTGCGAGGGGAATGGGGGCCAAAGTTGCCTGGGAGTAAAAAATGAGGCCTGTCTTGTCCTGGAATGGGGCTGGCTGAACTGGAAAGTGTCTCAGAAGTTGGATCAGTACCAGCTGGAGTCTGCGTGCGGGATGCAGGTGGGAAACATACAACTGCTCCATGGAACGTCCAACTATTGGAAGCTTTTCATAGGGAAACATCCTAAGCATAGGCCTGGGAAGCCGGCTTCTTCTCCCTCTGTCCTGGAGGGAAAGATTAGGTGCAGCTTGGGTAGGAAAATGAAGCCCGAATGCTCTTCGCTGCTGAGGGTGAGGCACATAGTCAGAGCTAAAGGCTTCTTCAGGGTTCGGCGGAATGGACTCAACCTGGACAGAAGTGACACTCAGTGATGGAGGTGAAGTTGCACTAATGCTCCAAGGAGCTTGCCCTCC
>NW_024835729.1:0-1248 GCF_019175285.1 Sceloporus undulatus
GTGAGATATTTAGTCTTCTCTGTCAGACAACTCAGATGCCATAATAAACTAAAATTCCCAGGATTCCCGAGCACTGAAAGTGGTTTATTTCTGCAAACTGGATTATTTCTGCAATGTGTTTTTGACCTCTGTTACTATTTGAGCGTCCACAAGGCTCTGTGGGTTTGAAGGGAAGATTATTCATCATCATCATTATCATCATCATTATCATCATATTATTTCTCCAGTGTTTTTGAACCAGATCTGAGAGAGCCCTGCAGCCTGGATCTGTCCAAATCCCAAATATTGCCCTCTCAGCAAAGCCTGGAGACATTAACCTTTAAGGTCCAGAACTCCTCAAAGGCTGACTTTCTCAATCTCTCCTGAGAGACCCTCTTCGACCTAGAGCAGCCTCAAAGAAAGGGGTCCCATTAAATGGGGGGGCATGTCTTTTTAAGTCTGTGGGTCCAGAGGAAGAGGACTGTTTTCCAGGACCCTCTTCCTAACCTCACAAGGCATCTCTTAGCATTTGCCCAACACTGCTCTTGAACATACAAAGATCAGGCAAGCAAGATCTGCTTTGCTGTTTGCAAAAAAAGATGGAAAAACAATGGGCCCTTGGTATCCTTTGGGATTTGGTTTGGATAGCAAAATCCATGGGTGCTCAAGACCCATTATATAAAATGGGTGACCTTGGGCAAGTCATATTCTCTCAGCCTCAGAGAAAGACCAATGGCCAACTGGAAGGCGGACAACACACACACACACACACACACACACACATCTACATGATGGAAATGGCATTCATTCTGGGCCATGAAACCCACTGCGGGGGAACCTTGGGCAGCAGACACTCTCTCAGCCTCAGGCCAAAGGACAAAGTGGAAGGCAAACCTGAAGGCAAGGAAACCCTGGGAATAGGGTCACTAGGCAAGAGTTCAAGGCATGCAGCACACCCTCAGCCCCAAAGGCACACTCTCTCAGCCTCAAAGGATGGCAATGGCAAACCCCCTTCAACAAAACCTACAAAGAGACTCCTGTGACAGTGTTGCCTTAGGATCCCCAGAAAGGAATTGAAAGCACACAACACTCCCCCAAAGTCTAGGAGGAAAAGGAGGAGGAAGGCTTAGAAGAATGACCTGAGGAGGAGGAGGAGGAGGATAAAGGCTTAGAGGAAGAGCCTAAGGAGGAGGAGGAGCAGAGAGACCTCTGGAGGATTCTGTAGAGGAAGAAGAAGGAGAAGAAGAAGGGGCTCCTGAGCATACGCAG